>NC_053166.1:96386531-96474031 GCF_016835505.1 Polypterus senegalus | reverse complement strand
GGTCACATTGACAATCGTTACTTTATTTTTAAAATTTTTCCCTTTTCTTAGCACAAGCACAGCTGAGAAGCTTCGTGCATTGCTCCCGTTAAGTTAAAAATAATGCATTTAATCACACTTTTATTTAAAACCCAAAAGGGGAGCTTTTGTCAATGCATGATTTCCTGGTATGTACAATCGAATAATTGATCAGCATCCTGATTCATTTTACCCTCGCACCACCAGTTTGAGAAGAAGTCTGAAAAATATGAGGTTAACACAAAAAACATCACAATTTAAGCTTTATGAATAATGATTCGACAATAATTGTTTTGGAAAGCCATCCCCTTCCATTTTATAATTTTTCGCCTAATAGCCATGATTAAATGAACGAAATAAAGGGGAAGAGCAAAGCGGGGTGACTTATTTAGGAGCTATATATGACAGCAACCTATGACAATGTCAATCATGTTACGTTTTTATTAAAATGTTTCCTTTCTTTTCATTACTTCTTTTTCACACTACTTCTCCGCTGCGAGGACGGATTTTGCTATATATAATATATGAAGGCGCCAAGGCTGAGACTTTATATCATGAGGGGTCTGCAAAACGTGGTCTCTGCCAGCAAAAGTCGGCAGCCAGCGCCAGGGGCATAGCTGTGCGCCTTTGAGACGCTGACTGCTTCGCCTTAAGTCAAAGTGAGCACTTTAATTTTTTCATCCTCCCCGCCTTATAGCCCAGACAAGTCAAACATCGGACCCTTTTTTTACACCACGGCAAAATAAATTAAATTCAACCTTTACGTACACATTTGAGGGCCCACCGGGTTATGAAAAAGCCCGAGTGGAGGACGACAGTGCCATCACAGCCGAAATGGGGGGTCACCAGTTCACACCAACGATCATAACGCCCGCAAACATCTTTTATACTATATAAAAAAAAAAGGCAACTTTCCTTTTTTTTAATTTTTTTTCCTTTTATCCCAAACCAAAAACCTTTTCTCTTAACACGCAGAGGACAAAAACTAATTTTCTTTAAATGGGGAAGGCACATTACCACAGGCACAAATTTGAACGTCAATAGAAAATGTAATTTCTATACCACAGCCGCTGTAGCGCCTTTTCAAAAGGGACTACACCAAGATGATCCATATACATTTTTGCTGTGTTGTTCTTTCCTGTTGTGTTACACAGTTTTTTAAAAAGAGTTTTTAAAACCCCCCAGTAGTGCTCAATGTGGGTACTTTTTAAAACGGTTTTTTTGTTTTAAAACTTTAGACTATATTTATTATTTTTCCCTTGCACTCAGTGACCAAAGCTATACACACACATATAGACATACAAACATACACACAAGTATATGTATCGATATATATATGTATGTATATATATATATATATATATATATATATATATATATATATATATAGAAGACACACACACACACATATATATATATAATTTGTGTGTGTGTATGTATGTATGTATGTATATATGATGTAGATAGGTATGTATATATATATATATATATATATATGTGTGTATATGTAGATATGTATATAGATATGTAGATATGAAGATATGTATGTGTATATATATGTATGTATGTGTGTGTGTGTGTGTGTATATATATATGACAGCAGCAATCCAAGCTGTGAGAAAACACTAAAAAGGAGGCATGTCAGACGTTGTGTACATTTTCTGATGCAGCTAGACGAGAAAAAACTTTGTGACGCTGCCACATAAATACACAAAACAATTACTTTAACAATCATGTTACATTATTCTTAAAATATTCCTTTTTCTTTTTCATAACTTCTTTACAACACATGACATAAGCTGCAAAGCCTGAGTATTTTGCTATATATATATATATATATATATATATATATATATATATATATATATATCACAGCGGCTAATTATAACAGTGACAAAACAATTACATTGGAGAATCATGTTACATTATTTTCAAAATGTTTCTCTTTCTTTCTCTTTCCTTCTTTAACACACTACTTCTCCGCTGCCAACGCGGGATATATATATATATATATATAGGTATATATATATATATATATATATATATATATATATATATATATAGAGATAGATATATAGATATATAGATAGATAGAGATAGATAGAGATATATATATATATATAGATAGATATGAAAACAACATATATATATATAGATATATATATATATATAGATAGATATGAGAACAACACTCATATCAATGACAAAACAATTACATTAACAATCAAGTTACGCTTGTTTTTCAAATTTTTCCTTTTCTTCTTCGTACCTTCTTTAACACACTACTTCTCCGCTGCGAAGCGCGGGTATTCTGCTAGTATATATATATATATACACATATACACCACACATACACATACATACATACATACATACATACACACATACATATTATATATCCCAGTAACGGCGTGAATTCACTTGACTTGAGCATCAATAGTTTTCATCCTCTTTCTTTCTCTGTACGTTTACCATTCGTTTGCTCAGAGGTTGATGCGCTTGCTGCTTCTTGAGCAGCTCTTCTTTTCTCCACTCTAGTGGCCCGCTGCTTCTCTTCTTCCGTCTGCATCTTTTTGCATTTAAACTGATTAAGTTAGTTTTTGTGATGCAATTACTCAGTACGTTTTTCTTAATTTTTCACTTAAGCTGGCACTTAAATCTTCAATCTGCCTCCAAGAATGATTTAAGATATGAAGAGGTGTAGGGGAGTGACAGAGAAGGTGGTAGGGAATGAGAACGGTGCACATACGCATGTGCCACATGGCTTTGCTGCGTGCTGCCGAGTGTTGATTTTACAATAAAATAAAATACAAATAAAAAGAGTAATAAAAATCATCACCTCGAAAGCGGATAGTAGATGTCACATTGTATATATGTACCAAATTTCAGGTCAACAGGTGAAACATTTTGCGAGCTAAAGGTGATTTAAAATCCCGGACAGACAAACGAACAGCCACAGTAGCGTATTATATAAGAAGATTGATTATACAAAATGTATATACAGACTAGTGATAATCTGATCAGGTTTTTGTTCGGGTTGATAATGATAATCTGTCAATTTTGATACTGATTTCGACTTATGTTCTTTTACCCCTTTAATTTTTTTTTATTTTTATGTAACACTAAGTTTGTACATAACCAGCTGTTTAAAAGTTTTATGCTATATTAAAATGGTATTTTAATAATTAAACTGCAGACCATGGTATTACCTTTTCATTTTGTATTAAGAAAATTATGTAATTTTTTCAGTGACCATAAGAATTAATAATAAATAAAATTCCCTTAAAACATGCTTTTCAAACTAACAAAATCTGTACACACAATATCTATCCATAAATACTTATGACATACTGTAAAAGAAAATAAAATGCTTGTTATAATTGCAAGCCACAATTCTAATAAAAGTTTTATGCTTATCAAAGATACAAGACTAACATGCTTAATAAGTTTACACCTAAACCCGACACATCTGGCTTTTAAGCCAAGAAGCCTATTGTTTACTAAGTAATGAGTACAAATTCTTCTTACCTATTCTTTTTCTAATTAAAAATGTGAGCTGCTGTACTAAACACAAGTTCACTCGCCATCCACACTCAGGCAAGGAGTGTTCATTTTAATTATTGTACAAAATGAGAATGTCTGGAATCATTCTCTTTTAATTTCTGCTGAAGACACACCACTCTTACACTCCAACTTCAGCAGCATAACATATACGTCTGCCATTTCACACCATGCACAGGACGGCACCTCTGGTTACCTTTTCTCAGAATACTAATCAACTTTATTTAATGAAAAAAAAAAGCCAGTATTCCTGTATTCATTTTCTCCTGAACTCTGACTGTCTGCTCTCTGTTAACAGGATGTTCCCACAGTAAAACAACACACAAGTCTCCTCAAATACCTAGGGCTGTAACGATTAGTCAAGCGTGTCTAATTTACATCCACTACAAAAAATTATGCGGCGCTGGTTTTACTGTTGCCGCGTCAAACAGAAATTTCAATAGACGCTCCAGTCACAAAGAACCACATTGGTTTTTTTAACTGCAATGCACTACATGAACGACTGGGGGCAGTATCATTAGTTATTTTTTGTCAAGAAAGCACACAGTTCTACCAACGAAGAAGAACATTTGAGGAGAAGAATGTAGAGGAAAATAAACGTGGTTGCAATGGCAAGTTGGATAGAGGAGGGGGAAGGAGAAGGAAAGAAATTGAGACAAACTTTCTAAAGTGTGGGAGCACTTCACCGAAAAAGAAAAAAAAGTTGAATGCACATCTGAAACGCAACGATCCTGGAGGTGTTTTAGCGAGTAAAGTTAATGTCACATGTTAACGTTGCTGTTTGTACTATAATATGTATATCAAGGTTTTGACAATGATAGTTAACCATTAAACCAACACATAATTGGGGGTTACTGCACCCCTGGACGCCACATACTTTTTAGCTGCCCTTTTTAAGTAAACGTCACAATTCACAAAGAAAATTAGAAATTTTTTTTTTCTTTTCTTAACCTTTATCACTCTTTCCTTTCCTTCTTTTACCTGCTTCTGGAACTTTAGATCCGCATGACACAATCACACAACTTTCCTACACTCGCGTCCAGCACACACACGCTGCATACAAACACTAGATTATAATTATTACATTTTATCATACAACCACAAACACTTTTGGTTCTGTCTGATTATTATTATTATTATTATTATTATTGTCTGATTATCAGCTGCTTTAGTATTATTATCAGAATTATTATTATTAGCATTAGTATTATCATCAGCATTATTATTATTATTTATTTTCAGCATTAATATTATTATTATCATCAGCATTAATAATATTATTGTTATTAGCATTATTATGCATATATTTTTATTTACTTATTTATTGCTTTATTTATTATTTATATATATATATATTATATTTATATTTTTTTTTTTCTTTCTTTTTTTCTTCAGATTAAATTATACATTTATTTACTTAACTAACTCACATGAAGGCACCATACATTAGCTAATCACACACACAACTATGGGTACACTAAGGTTTGTCAGTTGGAATGTTCATGGAACTGGCTCTAGAGAGAAGAGATTAAAGATTTTTGATCAGCTTAAAAGACTGCAGGCAGATGTTGTCTTATTACAAGAGACTCATAGGTCTGCCACAGTTGCAGATGAACTTAAAACATCTGAGTTTCCCAGACTGTTCTCTGCCTATAACTCTAGACAAAGAGGTGTAGCTATTTTAATACACAAAAATACAAATTTCAAAGTATTGGACACAGTCTCAGATCCAGATGGTAGATTTATAATACTAAAACTATCTATACAAAATCAAAGCTTATGTATTGTTAGCATATACTGTCCAAACATAGATGACCCGCATTCTTTCATAATTTTTCTCTGTACTCTCGAACACTTGGACTGTCCACTTATACTTGCGGAGATTTTAATTTTTGGATGGATCATTCTTCAGACAGGCTCAGTACAGCTGGGACTCAGCAGTTGGCATTCCACTAATATAGTCAAACAGTATATGAGTGATTATGGGCTTTGTGATGCATGGCGATCTTTTATCCCAGCCGTAGAGAGTATACTTTTTTCTCACATGTTCATCACTCTCACTCACGTTTGGACTATTTTCTAGTCAGCAGCTCATTATTGGCTGACATTTCAGACACTGAGATACACCCTATAGTTGTCAGCGATCATGCTCCAGTTTCTTTAACTCTGTTAAATAAGAAAACAATCCCATCAGGTAAAACTGGAGGTTTAATACGTCACTGCTTAAAGATGAAGGTTTTGTGGAATATTATAAAAAAGAGTGGGCTTTATATTTAGAACACAATGACCTTCCTGGAACATCAGCATCTGTTCTCTGGGAGGCAGGAAAGCAGTGATGAGAGGTAAAATAATTTCCTTCTCATCACATAAGAAAAAATAGAAAACAAACGTATTCAGGAATTAGAAGAAATCATTAAGTCTCTAGAGGCATCCCCAGAAGAAGAATTACAAAACAAATTGCGTAAAAGTAAACTAGAACTTAAAGGAATTATTGACAAAAAACACAATTTTAGCACAAAGACTACGAATAGAAAACTTTGAACACGGTAATAAATCAGGCAAGTTTTAGCCAACCAGTTAAAAATAAACAAAGAGAAAACTGCCATATCTGCTGTTAAAGACTCAACTGGGAATATAGTATATGACCCTGAAAGAATAAACAACACTTTCAGAGATTTTTACAAAACCTTGTACTCACCACAGATTAACCCATCAGATAATGAGATCAATGAGTTTCTAGACAGGATAATACTTCCTAAATTATCAGATAGCCAAGCTACAGTCCTGGACTCGCCATTAACATCAGATGAGCTTCAGGAAGCTCTTAACTCCATGCCTAATAGGAAGGCTCCAGGTCCAGATGGGTTTCCAGCAGAGTTCTACAAAGAATTCTGGATCATTCTGGCTCCAACATTCTTCAGAATGATGTGAAATAGAAAATGGTAGACTACAGCCAAACATGAATTCAGCCAACATTAGTCTCCTGTTAAAACCAGGCAAAGATCCTATATTTCCTACCAGCTATCGCCCAATTTCTCTTATTAATGTTGACCTGAAAATAATTTGTAAAGCCCTTGCAAAAAGATTAGAGAAGGTAACCCCTTTCATAATACATCCAGACCAAACTGGTTTCATTAAGGGGAGACATTCATCCACAAATTCACGTAGATTACTCAACTTAATAGACTTTTCTTATAGCAGAAACATGGAAACCAGTATATTATCTCTCGATGCAGAAAAGGCTTTTGATAGAGTTAACTGGAAGTTCTTATTTGCAACTTTACATAAATTTGGTTTTGGAAACTTCTTCATAAACTGGTTAAAAATTTTATACAGTTCACCAACAGCATGCGTCAGGACAAATGACCAAACATCAGATAGCTTCTGTCTTCAGAGGGGGACCAGGCAGGGATGCCCTCTCTCCCCTCGCTATTTGCTATCTTTATTGAACCACTAGCAGCAGCAATCAGGCAAACTACAGTTATTAAAGGCATAAAGTGTAAGAACATAGAACATAAAATCAGTCTTTATGCAGATGACGTGTTACTTTATCTTCAGAATTCTCAATCCTCTCTCTCCCAGGCAATTGAACTAATAAACTCCTTTTCAAGAGTTTCAGATTATTCAATAAACTGGTTAAAATCCACAGTTCTTCCAATAACTAATTCAATACAAAATTCTACACAGAGTACACTATACAGGTCATCGGATGTTCAGGATGGGATTTGTGCCATCTGACACCTGCACACACTGCACAGACAACATTCCTGACAGTTATATCCACGCACTGTGGTCATGTCCACCTGTTCAGGGATTCTGGTATAGAGTATGTGAAGACCTGTCAAAGTGTCTGAAATGTGATATCCCAACTTCCCCCTCATTTTGCTTGCTGGGGAACCTAGAGGATGTCCCGATTGAAACAAATTTGGTTCACGTGGTTCTCACTGCCATATGCATCGCTAAGAAAACTATCCTCATAAACTGGAAAAAGAAAGATAATCTTTGCATTAACCAGTATAGAAATCTTTTATTGGATCATATTACACTTGAGACAGCCTCTGCCTCCACTTCAAATCAATCTCTCTGGGCTCCTTTGATCGGTTCCATCACATAGCGATGATGGAGGGTCATTGATATGGTCCTGCGGGATGCTGTGGTTGATGTGGTAGAGAGTCTGAGCTTGGAGTATCTGGAGGATCCCTGGGGTGGGTTCACTAGGGGGGTCTTGGGCTGGGGGGCTGCTGCCTGACTCTGGTGGTGGGCTTCTGGTGGTTGTGTGTGGGGCCTTAGGGGGTTCTTGACGGTGGCTGCGGGTCGCTGCCTAGTGGCTGCAATGCCCCTGGGTTGGTCTGGGTGTGGGCCTGGTGGCTTAGGGTATGGGGCAGCCGTCCCCGGATGGGGATATGGGTGGGGCCTTGGGGATTGGGTCCTGGCATGTGCGCTGCGGGAAGAGGGCGGAACGTCGGCAGTTCCACCATGGGGAGGGGATGTCCGGGAGGGAGGATCCAGCTTTACCTGGGTGTCTTATGTCTTACTTAATCTGAATGTTGAGTAAATGTGGGGATGGGAGTAAATATTCTGCTGGGGTGGTGTGGGTTGGTGGCCTCAGACTCCGTGGGGCTCTGTGATGCTGCTGCTTCGGCCATGGCTAGATAGGCTGGGGCCTCCGTGCCGGGTGGATTTTGGGGCGGAGGTGCCTATTGGGGCCAGTAGGGGAGCTGGCTCCCTGGAGGCTCAGGCCCCTCAGCCGTTCCTCCCCATCCTCAGACATTTCCTCCTCCTGCTCCTTCACATCATCACACAAACATGCACATAGGGCCTTGGGGTGTGGGTAAGTCAGGGGTGCGGTATGGATCCCGTTTCCGCAGTCCTGTGGCAGCCTACACCCCAATTTTATTTGCACATTAAACACTTCCACAAAAACATTCCACACAAATGCACACTTAGGGCCTTGGGGTGGGCACACTCAACGGCATCCGGTGGGGGAAATTTCAGCCTCACTCCAGTGCGGTGTCCACTTCCAATTTTAAACTGCACCTAGTCACGGAGAGTTTTGGGGAGGTGGGGCTGTGTGTTGGCATCAGCTGGTGTGCCACATGGTGCGGCACTGCCGCCCCCCAACCACAAAATGCACCTTATCAGCACACACCAACACTACATTAGAGCAGGGAGGGAGACTAGAGGTCTTATTACACCTCTGTTCTCAGTTAGCTGCCGGGGCTGGAGGCTAGGAGTGGGAGCTGGCCGTCTGCCTGTGGTCTGGAGTGGTGGGTTGCTTTGCTCGTTGGGGGGGTGCCTGCTCACTATTACCCCTGCGAACGGGCTAACTCTGGCGTCCAGGAATGGCTGTACCTCAGGTGCGGCAGCACCGGACCAGAGTTAGGTAGGGTGTGTGTGGGGAGTGTGAATGGGTGTCTGGCGTACATCCTTGTAAGTCTTGGGTTGTATGTGTATGTGAGAGCATGAGGGAGGGAGTGTATGACTGTGTTTGTGTGTGACTGTATATGTCAGGTGGGGTTTTGGACTCCTCCCCTCTCCTGGGACATCTGGCAATACTACAACATCTTTGCCTACCCTCCCCCTGCCTTAAGCATCTGTCTGGTCGCTCCCGGTGGCTGCCTGGTGGGATCTGGTTCCCTGGGCTCTGTTGGGTCCTCGGGGGTGGGTGCCCTTGGGTCCCGGCTGCTGGGTTCGGGCCCGGCCACTCGGGGAGAGCGGCTGCGGGCGGCCTGAGGGCTTGCCGTTGATATCTCCCGGGACTCTGCCGGTCTGCCTGCTGCTTGTTGTGACCCCGGGTGATCCTCTGCGCCTCGGTGGGGGTTGGGGCTTCTCTGGTGGCGGCCTCCCTGGGGTCTCCGCTCTGGGGTGACCTCTGGATCTCTGGGCTTGGAACTCCCTCCATCTTCCGCCGTTTTGGGGGCAGGTCTGTGGCCCTTCACACTCACTATTGGATGCTCCTATAGAGAAACCTTACACATACAAGCGTCGCTGCACACAGGTGCTCACATGGTGATTTCATAAGTATGACTTGGACATCTTCAGCACATGATCTAAGGTTGTGGTGGCCCTAAATGCCTCAGTAATAATTACTGTATGATTGTCAGCAAACATTTTTACTTTTATATATCTTCATGTAGCTGATGCAGCAATGTTTTTGTCTTGTGGTTTTTTTTTCCCCCTCTCTTTCTGCAGGTCTAGAAGCGGATTCTGGTTCATTTATTGTTTATTCTATACAAAAACCCCCTCCCCTTTACCTCCATCTCTTCCTTCTCTCTCTTCTTGTTCTTTCACTTTTGTCTCCGTGTCCGGTACGAATCTTAAAAAACATCTAAAAATATTTTTAATAAAGTTTTGGTATCAGGCGTGACGTCAGCAGAAGCTGTAACGCTCCACCTGAGAGAAAAACTGTAAGGCTAGTCGCCAGCATTCAGACATCAATTCTGATTGCTTCACAGCCGAACAGGACACGGTAAAAAATACAAAAAAAAAACGAGTGAATAGGAGTAGCTGAGCCGTCCAAGTTTTTTTTCTTCTTTTTACGTATAACATTTGGGTTCATATGAATAGTAAACCATCTCTAACTAACGTTAGGTAACTTGTGTTTTGGAGTATATCAGTAATTAGCTTGTTACATATTTTAGTCCGTTATTTTTTATTTTGTCATAACATAGTACATGTGATAAACTACAACACTTTTCCTTCAGAGTGTGATGATTAAAACATCTTTCTCTGTCTGCAAAATCATTCTTGTGTATTCCTGCTATTTCTACTCCTTCTGAGCATCTCTTCTCAGCAGCTGGGAACATTGTCTCTGGAAGAGAGCCAGCCTCACACCAGAGCATGTTGAAATGCTCATGTTCCTACGCTGCAATCAGGAATATATGAACTTAATCTTTTACAAACTTTAAGACACACCAATGGCCATTTTTGGTTAAGTTAAATGCACTTTTTTTGTTTAAAGATTACGTACACTTTAGTTTGTATTGTTTAAAGTATTTATTTTGTATTGTGATGGTTACACTAACATAAAACAACTGATTATTTTCAAATTCATATGTTTCACTGGTTGTTATTTTAATTTGATTATTATTAATTTTAATCATGTTAATGCAGAGACATCAGGGTGACATTCACAGGTGGACAGACACATTTAACTCGAAAAGAGAGTATTTTAAAGGAATCTTAAAAATTTTTATATTACGTTTGTCATACAATTTCGTTGTTTTCTAAACCCTGCTTTCTCCAGAGATGCAGGATCTTAAAAAGCTAACTCTTTTGTCTCAAGCAGGACTGATGTGTAATGCTTCATTGTCAGGCTATATGAATTGTTCACAAAGTGCCAACTGTGCTACAGTTAATTCAAAACAAGACAGCAAGAATCAGAAGTACACTGTGGGAGGTGACAAGCCTTAGAGGCAATTTTAAATTACTCCTTCTCACTTACAATCATGTAGCAGGTTTAGCTCCCCTTTACGTAACAGAACACATGTAGACTTTCTTAATATTTCAAAGATAAATACAGCTAGTGCAGAAGTCTCAACTTTCAGATCAGAACATCCAACTTCCAGAACAATCGTCATACAAATAACAGACAGATTCAGCTTTTCTGCTTTAAAACCAAAGACATACTATTTCAACATTTCACACTCAGGTTACTGCTGCCGAGACGATGTCACATTACTGTTATATAGCTATTTAATTTGTTGTAATCATTACTTTGAATTTGATATTTATCAATTGTTTTCCACTGTCTTACTGTTCTCAATGTCTTTTGTTACATCCTAGATTATTTTCAGTGTATAAGAACATATTTGACTATCTATAAATAATAAGTAAAGATCTTATATTTACATGCACTTTTGGTGCTTAAGTAAACAAATATTGGATACTTTAAAACTTATACTTGAGTAGTTTTCTCATAGGTAACTTTTTACTTTAGTCATTTTCTAGAAAGGTATCTGTACTTTTACTCAGGTATAGCTGGTGTTTACTTTATATAGTACTGGCCAGGAGAACAGAACTTGCAACAGCACATCTTGTCATTTAAAAAACAAGATATTAACTCCTGGCTGATTATAACTGTGTCAATCCTTCGAAGTTTTTTGTGACTTTGATTTTTGGTTAGTGTTACTAAACTATTGAGAATTCAGCTGTATGAACCCCTGCTTGTTAGACGGCTGCTCTCTTAATCAGTTCCTAAAAGCCCATCAGCTTATTCTGTCCTTCCATTGCTATAACAAATGTAGATTTTTTTATTTCAAACAAAAATAGCAACTATAGTTTCGTTTGGTTGAAAATTCCTATTCTTCTCTAGACTTGCATATTACAAATAATTACACATGAACAGTATTAGGTTTAGTAAATGTTTTGGCTAACTACTTATACAATATGAACTACACTAGTTTTCATCGCTGTGCAGATTATTAACTCATGAACTTTGTTGTGTTTTTTTTTTTTTATTTATTTTTTTTAAAGAAGTTAAGAAACATCACTATCACCTGGGTAGACTTAAGTTAACCGATTGTTAACAGTTGCAAGGGATACAACTGGAAATCTGTGTGTTGCAATACAACTGCTGAAATATGTTATTTTTAACTTATTTTCAATTTTGCAGATTAAAAGAAAAAGTGAAGCTGTCTGTCCTGTTTCTTGGGTGCAACCATGGACTTCTCTAGTATTGTAAAGGTTAAAGACAAGCATTAATTTTAAGATTAATGTGCACAAAATGGGAAAAATTAATAGAACATATATTAGACAAAATAACAATTATATACATCAGCTACATAGAGCAGGTACCAAATTTTCAGAAAAGCTCGATTTTGAAAAGGGTCAGGTTTATGTATTTTAAGTGACTAATACTGTATATTGGTTAATGTGTCTTTTACTTCAATGCAGCACAACAATCTTCATGAGGCAGCAGGTTACATATTATTAGATATTTCTACAGAGTGGTAAGCGTAATGCCAAGTGAAATATAATTTCACCCTAATACTGTCATTTCACTCTGTTTTTGATGAAATAAGTGAAAAATGATAAAAAAAAAAAAAAAAAAACACTTTTGTATTTGTTAACTTCTGTAATGAAAAAAAGTCACTTTTTTTGTTTTGTGTAATTTGAAGAACAATCTGCTTTTTTTATGGTATTAGAGCTACATGTCCACTACCGCATTTCAGTGTCCTATTGTATATGGTCCTACTCAGTGACTGGCGACATCAGTTTCCATTCCATTGCCTAAAGTGAATCTATCGAGGTTCAAAAGATCAGAGAGTCTCAAATGCACCATCAGAGAATTAGTAAATCATAAATTTTAGTTAATTCTTGGTTTTGAACATGGTCTTGCTTTTATTTGGACTTAGTCTTGACTTGATCTCTTGGATTTGACAAAGGTGGACTTTACTACAGCCCTTCTCAGAATAGCAACTCATATTTTATACCAACAGCAATATTGCTGCATAATGCCTCACTGTCACTCTAACTGCAAATTCTAATGTTTTCCTTCTTTTTAGTCATTCATGTGTGTGTTCAGGTCATAGTGTATGTGTGTGCGTTATTTATTTACTTATTAATGAGCTTCTATAAAAAGTCAAAATTCCCCTGGGAAGAAATAAAGTTTTATCTATCTATTCTGTATGATTATAAGAATGCCTGTGACAAAGACAGCAAGATAATCTTATTGCTTGCAATCTTTTCATTCACTGACATATAATGGAATCTCCTTTTTATACACTACTAACAACAGTATTCCTAAATTGTTACAATATACGCTGAGCTGATGAAATGAAATGGACCATAACCTTGCAATATGTTAACTAAAACACCTGCCACTGAACATTTAGGGACAAATTCACACTTAAGCTTTTTTCTAGCATTTTAACGCTAAACCAGAACACTCCTAAACCACCTGAAAAGTTATTTGCCATTATTTTCAATGATATGAACATCTAAACATTTTAGCAGCGAGTGGGTTGGAAAATTCCTACATGCAGCAGTTTTCAATCATTTTTGGACAAACATTTATTCCTTCGAAATCAATGGTAACGCTTATAAAGAAAACAAAAGAGCATTTTGGAAGTTTTTTACAGGAAGTCAGTGCTTCTTCCTGGATGAAGCAGTTCATTGAAACTAGAAAAAAAAATGCCAGTGTCGTGCACAGCTCCTGCAGGACATTAAGATACAAAAGTTTGCACTGCAGGACATTAAGATACATAAGTTTGCAATCAAGTCACAATAATTCAGCAAAAGTTTTAGGCTTACACTTAGTTTTAACAATATTAAAGGTTAGTACAGATGTTTACACAAATCAGTAAAGTGGTAGTGCAGAGCTCTCCCTCAGAGCGCCATATTGAATTTAGATTTGCCTATGTATATCTGGATTGATCGGCATTATTGTGCATGTTGAACCGAGTATTATTGCCTGTTATAACACTGAATACTTAAAATGTGTCAGTGATACTTGTCAAATAAGAAAATACATTTAGGTCTTCATGAAGTAAACAACATCCACCCTCAATCTAAGCCTCTGGGTGAATACTAGCCGCTGCACTACCAAATCAAATCGCACTGTTTCAAAATATCTTTTGACAAGTAACTGGACTAAAACTAAATAGATACTTTTTTAAATATGCTTCTGTTGTCAGATTATAAACAGCACACTCAATTCTGCTTGGCTGTGCAACTGTGACCTGAAAATGATCTGAGTGTCATTCACCATGTGTGCTTCTTGCATTGCACCCAGGGCTGCTGCGATAATCACTGGTTTCCCAGTAACCCTAATCTGGGCAAATTAAATACACCCTTCAGCACATGCAGGATAAAATGTATTTGAATATAATGTATGTTGAGTTGATTATTGCTATGCACAATAACCCTTTCCTCACCAGTTGTTACTAGACAAATGGCTTACATGCTGCCATGATATTGCATGAACAGCACTGGACAATTTTTTGCAAAACAACACAATGTTTTTTTTTCACCCCCCCCTCACAAATTATTACTCACGTGCTGATTGACACCTATGTGTAATCCTGGAATTTTTCAGAATGCTGCTTGCTGTATAGAGAGCCCAGAATTGTCCTCTTGACTACATTTGGTGCAGAACAGCGTGTGTATCATATGTGCACTCACAATGCCAATGACCCCTGCTCTTCAGTACTGTCTGATCGTCAGGATTAAACAAACTAAAATCATAGAAGACATTTTGGAAACAGAACAATCACTTCACCTCTCACAACCTTCCCAGCAATTTTCCCTGCAAAATGCTTCTTTGAAAACACTAAGAAAATTCTTGAAAAAAAGCTAAAAAAAAACACCTGAAAGCTACCCCAAAAAAGTCTGGAAAAAGCTTGTAAAATGCCTGCAAAACAACATTAAAAAAATCTGACCACCACCAAACAAATGCTAGAAAATTTACAACACTCAAGTGTGAGAAATTAAAGAATGATAAAATTGCAGGTATAACAGACAATAACTTTGTATAATGTTAATGTTAATCCCCCCAAGGGGGTGGAATTGAACAGTCGGATAGTGTGGGGGTGGAATGATCTCCTCAGTCTGTCAGTGGAGCAGGACAGTGACAGCAGTCTGTCGCTGCAGCTGCTCCTTTGTCTGGAGATGATACTGTTTAGTGGATGCAGTGGATTCTCCATGATTGACAGGAGCCTGCTCAGCGCCCATCGCTCTGCCACGGATGTCAAACTGTCCAGCTCCGTGCCTACAATAGAGACTGCTTTCCTCACCAGTTTGTTCAGGAGCGAGGCATCCCTCTTCTTTATGCTGCATCCTCAGCACACCACCACGTAGAAGAGGGTGCTCACCACAACCGTCTGAAGAATATCTGCAGCATCTTATTGCAGATGTTGAAAGGCGCCAGCCTTCTAAGGAAGTATAGTCGGCTCTGTCCTCTCTTGCACAGAGCATCAGTATTGGCAGTCCAGTCCAATTTATCATCCAGCTGCTGTGGTATAGCGGGTCCACAGTTCATGTTAAAAGGGCCACTTTTAAAATAAATAATCACCGCATTCATGGCTTAGTGAGGGGGCGTGGTGGTGTGTGGCCAAAGCAGTTCCTGAAGAGTTCGTGATGTGGGCGTTTCTCACCCAAGTGCACAGGTGAGAAATGGTCCACATCTGTAATTACTCCCAGGGGCTGCTGATTGCTACAGCTGCCACGTCTTCTTCATGAACAGAAGCATAAGGCGGCTAGGGAGGAGAAAAAAAGAAAGACGGGATGTTGTGGAGTGAGGAAGAAAGCAGGAAGCTGGAGAGAGAACCGATGTGAGTGAGCGAGCGAGCGTGTGCTCACAGGAAGGCAGGCAGCTGGACAGTTCAGCCCTAGCAGGGGTGTTTGGCCAACACCTAGGGCAGTTAAAAGTGGTCGCTCCTGCTGAACATTTTATGGAGGAACGGAAGTGACCGGTAGTAGGACGGCTGGCCACGTCAGGCTGAGAAGGCAGCGGGAGTCGGGAGGCTTGGGCGGTGAATTCCCTGACATGAATGTCCTGGTTGTTAGGGAAGCCAAGTCTCAGTCTGGAGAGTGCAACCAAAGCCAGGGATTGGGAAGCCTCCAGACCAGCAGAGTGAAAAGACCACCAGCTGCTGGTAGGGCGGCGACTCCTGTTGAGAATCCTAATGGGAGAAGCAGGGGAGCCACCATGTAAAAGATACCGGGTTTTAGATTTTTTTTTTTAAAGGACTGCTTCCAGCGTTGTTTTAACATCGTTGTTATTTTAAAGGATTGCTTTTTCTTCCATGTTTTTTTTAACCTCCATTTCACAACTGTTTTTGTGGATTATTTATTTAATGATTTTAAGCACTGCACTTTATTTAATTTGCACTTGGTTCTGTTGTTGATTTTAATAAAAGCACTTTTGCACCATCCCCTTGCTCTATTTGTTGTGCCTCACTGCCGAGCTCATCGGTAACATTACCGGTGGTGATGGGTTCAAGGGCTCCCGGGTGGACGATGGGAGCATGCAGTGAACCCACATCGTCACAGCTGCACTCCCAGGTATTTAAAGGTCTGCACCCTCTGCACACAGTCACCTCTGATGATCATAGGGTAACATGAGGGGCCTGGGTCTCCTAAAATCCACTACCAGCTCCTTGATTTTGCTGGTATTCAGTTGTAGGTGGTTTGAGTTGCACCATTTAAAGTCCTTGATTAGGTTCCTATACTTCTCCTCCTGCCCACTCCTGATGCAGCCCACGATAGCAGTGTCGTCAGCGAACCTTTACACGTGGCAGGACTAAGAGTTGTATTGGAAGTTCGATGTATATAGGCTGAACAGGACCGGAGAAAGTACAGTCCCCTGAGGCACTTCTGTGTTGCTGACCACAATATCAGACCTGCAGTTCCCGAGACGCACATACTGAGGTCAGTCTGCAAGATAGTCCACGATCCATGCCACCAGATTTGAATCTACTCCCATCTCCGTCAGTTTGTCCCTAAGGAGCAGAGGTTGGATGGTGCTGAAGGCGCTAGAGAAGTCCAGAAACATAATTCTTACAGCACCACTGCCTCTGTCCAAGTGGGAGAGGGATCGGTGTAGCATATAGATGATGGCATTCTCCACTCCCACCTTCTCCTGGTATGCGAACTGCGAACTGCACCTGGGCCTCAGGTGGTGAAGCAGCAGCCGCTCCATGGTCTCCATCACATGTGACGTCAGAGCGACAGGCCAGAAGTCATTTAGCTCACTAGGACGTGATACCTTTGAAACTGGGGTGATGCAAGATGTTTTCCAAAGCCTCGGGACTCTCCCCTGTTCCAGGCTCTGGTTGAGGATGCGCTGTAGAGGACTCCCCAGATCCAAGACGCACAGGTCTTCAAACAGTCGTGGCGATACTCAATCTGGGCCCACTGTTTTGCAAGCACGAAGTCTCCTCAGCTCACTGCTTACCTGGGCTGCTGGGTTGTGGGTGGGGGGAAACTCTCTCCTATGCTGGTATCAGCAGAACGATGGGTGGAGGATGCAGTACTCCAAGGTGAGAGTGGGTTAGGGTGGTCAAACCTGTTAAAGAAGTTGTTCATCTGGTTTGCTCTCGCCACGTCTATCTCGATGGTGGCACCCTGGTTCCAGCTGTAGCCAGTGATGATCTTCATCCCATCCCACACTTCCTTCATGCTGTTATTCTGCAACAGCTTTCTCCTGTACTGCTCCTTCGCCAGCCGTGAGCTGGACTCGGAGTTCCATCTGCACAAGCTTGAGCTCATACTGATCACCACCTTTAAAAGCCCTTTTCTTCTGGTTCAAAATACCCTTGATGTCACTTGTAATCCATGGCTTGTTGTTAGCATAGCAGTGTACTGTTCTTACTGGAACTACAATGTCCATACAGAAATTGATGTAGTCAGCAGTGCAGTCAACAACCTCCTTAATGTTCTCACTATATGATCCCTGCAGGATATCCCATTCTGTAGTTCCAAAACAGTCTCTCAGAGCCTGCTCTGCCTCAGGGGACCACTTCCTGAATGAGCGTGTGGTTGTAGGTAGCTCCCTCACTCTTGGTTTGTAGTGAGGCTGAAGCAGAACCAGGTTATGATCTGCTTCCCAAGCGTAGGCAGCAGGGTGGCACTGTATGCGTCTTTAACGTTTGCATACAGTAGGTCACCGGGTGTTACAATCCACATACTGGAAGAAGACAGGTAATGTTTTGTGCAGCGTCACATGGTTAAAGTCTCCAACGATTAGCACAAGCGCCACAGGGTAATCGTTCCTGTTAATCACATCAATTCCATCTGGGCCAATGCTATATAAACAAGAGGACAAAAAGAAATGGAGGATCAATTACAGCCCGGACACTTCACTGGAAACCAAAGAAAAACGCCAATACAGAATTTATACCCTTTTCACGCTTGCTGCCTTCGATGCCAAACATTCAACTGTTTCACCATCGCTAATTTCCCATGCTCATCCCAAAAAAAACCCTTGAAGGGAAAAAATGGAAGAAACCTTGGGAAAGGCAGTTCAAAATGAGATCCCGTTCCAGGTAGGCTGGGCATGCAGTTGGTGTTAAAAAGAAGGGCGTCAATACAATACATAGCACAGAAAAAACCCTCAATACAGTATAAAAATAAAAATTTTACAAGTACGGAGCAGAATTTAGCAGTAGATGATATTGCATAATATGATTTGGATTTGTTTAGAGTCCTGGAGACCTCAGCCATCAAGCTGCCTCCCCCATTTGGCCATTCCACAACTGAAACAGCGCTGGGCCAGCCAATCTGATGAAATGACCCCTATACCCTAAGATTCCTTTGATCCTCTATATACTTTAGGCAAAACAACCTGGCAGGTGGGCCATGGCACCAGGTGCCACATTTGAGTACCGAGAAGAGAAACAGAATAGGTGAGGGTTAGTACCAAATTATAACTATCAGGCTACTTATGTTTTAGTGCTAATGACTACCAACAGAGATGCAGTCTGTACAGTTAATCAGCAGCTGTAGTCAGGATATGCTAAACTGAAAAAGTGAGTCTTCAGCCGGGATTTAAAAGCTGAGACCGAAGGGGCATCTCTTATAGCAGCAGGCAGACCATTCCACAGGTTAGGGGCCCTGTAACAAAAGGCTCGACCTCCCACTGTTATTTTATTAATTTTTGGAATCATAAGCATCTTGAGATCTTAATGTGCGCTCTGGTTTTTAACTAATGATAAGTTCAGACAAGTAAGCCAAATGTTAAGTATGTTTCATTTCATGCCATGCTCTGTAACGAACTATCGAAAATAACATCTTCTTTCTGGTGATTCTCACCATTATGCTGTAAGGAACTTTTGGAACTGAACTCTCCTTTTGGCGGTTTCATTCCTTATTTCCATTAACAGAGGATTTATTTCACAGCAGAGATGCACAAGGGCTGCCCCCGGTCCCCCTTCCTTTTTCCCCGCACGGCTGCTGTCCGCGCACCCACCATGTGGTTGCTCCTTGTCTATATACATTAACGACATAATGTGCCTCCTACCTCGCTTCCTTACTTTCCTCAGCTGTTCGTTGTGCTCACTGCTCCCTGCTTCTTTACTCCACCAATTCATGCCTGTTATTGTTCACCTTGCTTCAGGTCATCCTGCTGGTGACTCCTGCCTTTTCATTTAATTTCTACACTCTCGTAATCATCCGGGCATGCCTCCGCATACTCTACTTTTGAAGGTCGGCGCACCAATAATGTTACTATGAAACTTACAACCACCAAAACTTTGTAACAGCACCAGACATCAGATCAAATCTCTACACAAGAACCTCATTGAGGCAACTGTCTTCACTGGAACTGGCTCAGGGGAGACTGTATTTATTCCTCACATCCCTCTCATACCCTCTGACCTCCCATTCCAATTCAAACACTTCCAATTTCCAGTAGGGGTCTGCTTCGCTATGACAATGAATAAATCACAGTGGCCAGACTCTAAAAAAAAGGTCGGCATTGACTCGACACAAGATTTCTCATATACAACATTTACAAATCAAAAATGAAACTCTTTACAATTATCAAATTCACTCTCAATCCTAAAATAAGCCTACTACAATTACATTGAGAATCATGTTACGTCATTTTTAAAACGTTTCCTTTTCTTTTTCATAACTTCTTTAACACACTACTTCTGCACTGCGAAGCACGGGTACTTTGCTAGTATTAACATAAGTGAGAGATTTTCATTTTTGACTTTTAATAAACTTGCACATAATTATAATAATGTCATAATATTTGATTAAGTGTAGACCAATAGGCAAAAATGGCAAAATTATTCATTTAAATATAAATCAAAAGTACAAAGTATGAAGGAAGTGAAGGGGCCTGGATACTTTGTACAGATGTATGTATGCATTTTTTTTTAACCAAGATTATCCAATTCAGAGCTAATGGAAGCCAGTAATAAACCTTGCACAAAGAGGGGAAAAGAAAAAAACTGCCTCTGTATTTATTCTTTAAAAAGGCATGCATGTCACCAGTTTGTAACACTCATAAATACTTTAACTAACACTTCACAATATTATGTAATTAAAAACCAGGCCAAATAGGCATGCTATAGCAGAAATACATATATTTACAAGTTGTTTGTTGTAGAAAGTGCCTAATTTTAGTTCATACTTAAACATAAATCTATTGAAGAAGTGCCTATATGTTGAAGTAATCGGCTAAAATTGATAATTGATTGGCTAATATTGACTATTATGCTTTTCAGGACCTTGGCCTTGAGGATTCGGCAACATACAATAACACTGAAATGGCAGGCAAGAATGAGGAGCCCCAATGAGCCACTACAAAAACAGTTTCCATTGAGAGAGAAGTAGTAATAGAGGGAGATACAATTATTAAGGGATTAAGACTCACTTGCAACAGGGACAAAGAGTTTGTGATGATATGTTGCCTTTCTGGAACACACTACAAAAGCCTCCTCAATATGGTAGAATATGCTAATATGTGTACTCATTGTTGGAACAAATGATAAACGATGTTAAAAGATCTCTAATAGTTCTCTAATGCACATTTTGATGGTTTGGTGCAAAGATTAGGAGGAAGAAGAGGAGAAATGAAAAAGTGGTATACTGATAAGCAAAACAGGTACATTTTGTTTCACACACAGTTTTGGGCTAAACTCACATTAAACTTAATTTCACAGGTGATTTTACAGTCAAGACAGTTTTTTGGTTGAAATAAAAGGAATCTTACATTCTAAAGCTTTGCTAACACTACTGTCTTTGTAGCAGTGCTACCATTAGTTAGAACTGCATCTCCCAGCAGTCCTTGCAGGGGCTGTTGGGGTCAAAGGTGGCCAGAGGGGTTTAAAAGGAGGGCAGGGGTCAAAGAGAAGTTAAGTTTGTTGTTTTGTGCTGGTATTTAACTGTTGAATTGCCTGTCGTTGTCTGCCATATATCGTCGTGTCCTGGATTGAATTGTTTGTTGGGGTCTGGATATCATTTGTCTACCTGTGTACTGTTACTGAGGACGTTGTCTGGATTCATTGGCTTTCACGGAAGAAGGAGCGCTCCTGAACCATTCATCTGTCAACCTACTTCAGCAACTACCTGTAGGACTGTGTTTTTCCATTTCCCTCACTTCATTCAAATCACTGGACATAACTTCACCGCTGATTATTTCATACATGGACTTTACTGCGTGTTTGTCGTGTTTACTTGTTAAATGTAATATCGCCGAAGGGATCACGGGTGGTATTGTTGTTTCAATTAGTTAATTTAATTTCATTATACTTTTTTATCGTTTAAGTTCCCAGCGCGTTTTCTTTGTTGTCTCTGTAGTGTGTGTGTGTCGTGCCAAGGCTGGGGCTGTCCCTGGTAATCCTCGATTAAAATAAATAAATCACCGTCACGCACGACGGTGTGAATCTTAGCAGCTTTTGACAGCTACATCTTTAGCTGTGTTAATTTCACACCAGTGTGGAATTCTACTAATCAGCAGCATATAAGTCAAATTGATTCTACTCGTCTCTTGCTCACACCACTGTGGAGGAACGCAAAACATTTGAAAAATTGTGACATGCAGCATATTTTCCACCCAAAGACACAACAAAATGCACCAAGTACATTACTGTTTTCGCTCCATAAGAAAACACACAAAATTGGAAGCCTCTACCCAGCCGTCTCCATGCTTTCTTGTTTCTCCCGATGCATATTTAAAGATGTAATCACCAACATTATCATTATAATTGTCTGCATTATAATACAAGTACAACAGCAATATATATCTGATGGCTCAGTAAAATGTCTACAAATTGGGAGGAGGCTAGAGATTGTATTTTTCCACTTGAGATCTTTAATGACACAGACATTCACATGCGCTATTAAATGAAAACACTCCCATGTTGGGAAAAAAAACACTCTTCTTATTCTACCAATGGTACAAATTTCATTGGAAGCAAAATGCCATTTGTTCTGCAATTTTTTTGTGAAGCAAAGTATTAAGTTTTGCTGCAAATTCATTTTCATGCAAATCAGTTCACTATTAACTAGTGGTAAATTTATTTCAGAGCCAAACAAGTAGGTTATGATATAGCAGTAAAAGAATCTGTGCTAGACCTGAAAGATAAAGGAGATTGTAATATACTGTAGGTGAATACATATTCATTAGGAAAAATAGGAAATTTTTTTTTTAAAAATGTAGGTACTGCAATCTATGTAAAAGAGAATTTGAATGTGCAATGTGCCACTTCTTGGTGACAAATTGAATTTGACTAGAAAGTATTTCATGTAGAGTCCTAATATTGGGAGTGTGTAGCACAGAATAGCTTCAATATTCATTTTTAGTAATATTAAAATTTAAGGGGCACTTTAATTAGAAAGTTAGGATAACTTAGCAAGCAGGGGAGCATAAGAATAGGACTTAATCACACAAATTTTTTTATTTTATACACAATTTGCTAAAACATTTGTTACATTTCCAGTTCCATTGTTCCAAAACACCACTCACATCCACAGTTACTCCCAGTTTCAAATAAAAACTAACAGCAACAGATATGGGGGATTGTTGCATCGTGATCATGACAGAGAATAAAAGTGAAAAACAAAGCTAACTTTTACAAGTACCATATATTTACACTGGCTGTTACAGATGCAAATCAAATGTAGGTTTTTATTGAATAATATTAACAATAAGAGCAGCTCACTACTCAAAACTGTAAATTTACGAGGCAACCAGGATCAAACCGGCAACTTCTTGATTACAAGTCAGCAGTTCTAACCGCTGCACCACGGAAGCTGTCATATTATCCTTGTACCTTTTGTGAAAGTGTTTATTTGATATTTGGACTTCAGCCTTCATACATTATACAGTTCATGTCTATATTTTGTCATTTATTACTATAACATAAAAAACGTTTTAACGATGTGTGTACATCGATTGTTGTAGACACGGAACACACATGAAATGTATTCCAAATGACAATACAGTATATTTACCCTCTAAATTCCAGGCAATTCACTCCAACAAACAATGAGGACCGAAAACCTTCTTTGCGAACTGAGCTGTGGCAGTGGGTGGTGGGGGGATGGGATAGTAGGCTGCTTGCGCTGATTGACACATTTACAAGACAAAAGGCACTGACAGAGAGGTGTAAAGGGATTTAAGGTGGGCTGGGATTATGAGTTTTTTCATAGGTTTTGGTAATTTTAGTGTTAACACTGTTGAAACCTGTTATTCTGTTTACTTGGATTAGAAGGTACTGGCATTCCTAAAGTTCAATTCTGGGTTCAAAAACAGCCAAAATTAAACAGCTTTCTCAAGAAACATCTTTTTTTTTCTCAAATAGTCGTTTCATGTAACTAATTTGCAAGAAACTAAAGATTTTCAATTACTGTCTTAAGAGAAGAGGGCAAGATTGATATTACCAGGATAGAAGAAAGGGGAAAGCCCAGATGTCAAAATACCAGTGTCATGTACAACAGAGAAAAGACGATAGTGGGAGAGTTTCAAAGATAAAGCCATATTTGAAACAGGCAAAAAAAAAAAAAAAAAAAAAAAGATTAACATACATAAAACAACACAGACATTGGATGGAAAATTACTGGAAAAGAATATATGTTAGTCGGCATCCTGGAATCATCTTTTCTCTGTTGCCGATGACACTGGTATTTGGCATGCATTTAAGGAGGAAGCCAACTAAGGACCTATAAGGAATTTGTTTTTCAAACTACAGACTCTGATGTACTTATCCTCTTATGCAGTTGTACATCTGGGCCTTCCCCTTCTTTTTCTATCCTGATAAGATATCAAGACAATAGACACCTTTGTACGTAATCTTCAGTTTCTTGGCAATCTGTCAAATGAAATAATCTTCATTCTGCAAAAGAAACAACACAGTAACGTTTCCTCAGGAAGCATTTTTTGGCTACTTTAGAACCAGGACTGAACTTTAGGAATGTCAATATTTTGCAACCCAAATGGATACAGTAGCAGGTTTCAGCAGTGCTAAATCAATTTCAAAGTGTCATTAATAACAAATTAGAATTTGACATGACTAATTAAGAATAAGCTAAGGCACTAAAGAAACTGCTACTGAATATGGAGCTTTACAGTCATATCTGAATAATTAAAAATCAGTTATTTCTAGCAGAAGTAGCCATAGAAACACTAGTAATGTTTTGGGTACATTTTAATTATGTTAATGGTATCTTGATAAAAAAAGGAGTCAAATTCCTTTAAAAAAAAACATGAACATTTATGGGTGTTTCTGACTTCTGATTGTTAGTGTATATAGACTGAAATGGCAAATGCTCCAAACTTGCATTTTTATAAATTTCTCACATGCGAAGAAGTCAAAAACCTCCCGGCAGTTACTTGAACTATTAAACACGTACTCTGTGATTTTAATTCTGATTTCAAATTTTGTACAGAGGGAAATGCAACTTCAATAAAAAAAAGATTAAAACATATTGCAGAGACCATGTAAGATGCATCTTAATATTTAAGGAGATTAGAAGTACATAAACATTGATTGGTTTATGTAGTGTATTTTTAAAAAAATCATTGCACAATTAGGAAATCTGTACAGGCTGAAAGGTAACGAATATTGTTCCATTACATATAAAAGGTGATTGCGCTGATTCAACTAACAGATTGGGCTTCCCATATCAAAAATAGGTGTATTAATGTACAGTTAATATAGGTTTAGACAGGAAAAAATATGATTCATTAAGCAAAAAGCAAGAAAAGTATGCGATTAGAGAAGTGCATTTTTGAAACCTTCCATTAGCAGGACCTATAAGGTGACACATTTAGTGATGAGTAGTTGTTGAAATGTTGTTGCCTTTTCATGCAGTAAAAGTTAAATGAGCCCTTTAAGTATGGAATTAAACTGTTGGTTTGGTTTTGTCTATTATGGGAGATGAATGTCTAGGATGGTGATCTGCTGGCAAAAGTGTTTTATTTTGCCTGCAGAAAAGGAAAAAGCAACTAAAAATCTGCCAAAGTCAAAGCCAAAATCAAGTTCTGGTTCATGATACAGACTACCACAAACTTAGCTTGAAGAGAGAGGTAAAGGAATGGATCAGATGGCCATTAGTGAATGTGGGAGCAAAAAAGGGAATGAGGTGGACAATGAAAATTTGTTGCGTTCCAGTTGCATATCAGAACTGAGCAGGGCCTTGTCATCCCAGTTGTCAACAACTACCAATACACCTAGCCAGTCAACAGCAGTAACTCTTTCCGAATATACAACTCCATCATTTAAACACAGAGAAAACTAAGACATCTCTGAATTGAAGGTATTCATTACTGCACTTGGGGTAGATAAAAGATATTAATAAGGATATAAAGAGAACACACAGCAGGACAGATAAGCTGAACCAAGACATAAAAGATCAAGAGGCTTGTTTAAGCAATAGCTTTGGTGTAAAGTTAGAAGAAAATGTAGCAAAAATAAATGGAAAAAAAAACATTAAAATATTAACAAAACTGAGAATAAAATCAAGAGTACTTGGCACTCACCTGAAAGAAGTAAAGTAAATGTTTAAAAATCACACTGAAGAATTTCATAAAACAATCGACATATGCCTCTGATAAAAAAAAAATAACTGCTGTAGAATCTAAAAGCAAAGTACGCTGCGATAAACTAACAGTGTCTGAAGACAGATATAGAAGAAACAACATCAGAATTGAAGTCCTAACCCAGTGAAATTTGTAGCAAAATTATTTACCAAAACAGGACTGAACATTAAATCTGACACTGAGATCGGAATGCACAAGAATCTGATAGTTTGCTCAACATCGTAAAGTTAATTCCACACTAGGGTTGAGCTCAAGCTCGTGCAGAAGGAACTCCGAGTCCAGCTCAGAGTGGCGAAGGAACAGTACAGGAGAAAGCTGGAGCAGAAGTTGCAGAATAACAGCATGAAGGAAGTGTGGGATGGGATGAAGATCATCACTGGTTGACCATCGAGAGAGCGGAGAGAGCAAACCAAATGAACAACTTCTTTAACAGGTTTGACCACCCTAACCCACTCTCACCTCGGAGTACTGCATCCTCCAACCATCCTTCTGCTGATACCAGTATATTAGCGACATCCCCACCCACAATTACAGCAGCGCAGGTGAGCAGAGAGCTGAGGAGACTTCGTCCCAACAAAGCAGCGGGTCCAGATGGAGTATCGCCACGACTGCTGAAGGCCTGTGCGCTGGAACTGGGGAGTCTTTTACAACGCAACTTCAACCTGAGCCTGGAACAGGGGAGAGTCCCGAGGCTTTGGAAAACATCCTGTATCACCCCAGTCCCAAAGGTATCATGTCCTAGTGAGCTGAATGAGTTCCGGCCTGTTGCTCTGACGTCACATGTGATGAGGACAATGGAGCATCTGCTGCTTCACCACCTGAATGCAAGAATAGATCTGCAAAATACTGCTGCTATACACAGCACTTCTGGAGTAACTCAATACCAAAATTAGTGCAGGTAAAATAAACAGTTCAAATACAACTGAATGCCAGCTTTTGCCTTCAAATTTTTTTGTTAAGTAAATTCGAATTACATTCGAATAGCAATTCTTGATCCAACAGCCGTATTGGTTAGATATACTGCATAACAAACTGTATATCCTCGATTGCAGCCATTGCGATTTGCTAATTGTATTGTTTCAAATTGCGATTTTCACTTAAAATCAATTAATCATTTAACCCTAATTGATAATGTGCATAATCTTTTAAGTGTATGAAACTATCTTAATTTCAGTTGTTTTTGGTTATACCATACAAAAGGGCCAAATCAGTACATAAAGCATATAAACTTTTTTTTTTTTAGACTGTTCAACATCCTACCCTAGGTTTACTCTATTGGGGAAGGTTTGGGACAGGGAGAAAGTAAAAGATTGCAAGTTACTTTATCTATTCATTTTACCCTCACAATTGTAAGTGCCATCAAAATAACAAGCTCCTTAGCCATATTATTTAGCAATAACAATATGAAATCAGTGTTAAAAGTAAAATCTTGAAATAACACACAAATTTTACTTAAGATTACAAACTGACCCCAAACATTCAGAAGCAGCATCTCTCTGACAAAAGAGTGAATTCTGTAAGCTGGAATGTCAAAGGTTTGAATCACAATCTAAAGAGAGAAAAGTATTCTCCGACCTCACAGACCTAAAGGCTAATACAGTATTTTTACAGGAGACTCACTCAATAAGTAAAGGCCAGTTGTGACTGCAAATAGACTGAAGCGGTCAAATGTTTCACTCTAGCTATATGAAGGAAACCGGAGGTGTAAGAATTTTTAAACATAAAGCAATTTCATTTATAGCATCAGACAAAGTATCTGATCCCGAAGAGCTCTGTATATGCACCTAATGTAGTTATTAATTCATAAAATATCTGTGTCAATGCCCAGTATGAGCACTCATACAATTCTAATGGCTGTAGATATCGATTGCGTTTTAAATACAGATCTGTATAAATTATCAACTACAGTGACGATAATAGCCAATATCTCAAAGACAATCCCACAGTTTGTAATGTATATAAACTTTTCAGACCTAAGGAGAATCTTTAATCCAAACTCAAGAGAATATTCCTTTTTCTCAAAAGTACATTATAGCTATATAAAAATGTATTATTTCTTCATCGATAAAAATTTTTTGGTCACTATCAAATCTTGAAAGTATGACACTATTGTTATCTTTGATCATACTCCTTTGATCTTGAAGATTGAATCATTATGGCCTATACACTAATTGGCATCTTAACCAGCAGATGTAAACTTTGTAGAATTAATTTCCATTTAAACATTTTGGGAAACTTTAAAGGTGTTTCTAAGGGGACACCTCATTTCATATCTCTGTCATAATACAAGTCGTCTTCAGAATTAACTTCCTTAGCGTTAGACCCAAGTGACACTCAGGCAACTGTATAGATGTGTCTCGCATAAGCAATAGACCAGAGTAAATTGGGCTGTAAGAGTGCTAATGGTGTTAGTCCTGAGAGTTATTCGGGCAACGGTGTACAGTAGACACATCTTCTCCTCGTTTTATATGCTGGAATGCAGTGTTGTCCTTTCTCCAAGCATAATGCTTTTCATTTAAACCAAAAAATTCTATTTTGGTTTCATCCATCAAACGTGATCTTTAGCAAACTGCAGACGGGCAGCAGCTTTCTCCTTGCAACCCTGCCATGCACACCATTGTTGTTCAGTGTTCTCCTGATGGCGGACTCATGAACATGATTAACCAATGTGAGAGAGGCTTTCAGTTGCTTAGAAGTTACCCTGGGGTCCTTTGAGACCTCACCGACTATTACACACCTTCCTCTTGGAGTGATCTTTGTTGGTCGACCACACCTGGGGAGGGTAACAATGGTCTTGAATTTCCTCCATTTGTACACAATCTGTCTGACTGTGGATTGGTGGAGTCCAAACTCTTTAGAGATGGTTTTGTAACCTTTTCCAGCCTGATGAGCATCAACAACTCTTTTTCTGAGGTCCTCAGAAATCTCCTTTGTTCGGGCCATGATACACTTCCACAAACATGTGTTGTGAAGAGCAGACTTTGATAGATCCCTGTTCTTTAAATAACACAGGGTGCCCACTCACACCTGATTGTCATCCCATTGATTGAAAACACCCGACTCTAATTTCACCTTCAAACTAAATGCTAATTCTAGAGGTTCACATACTTTTGCCACTCACAAATAAGTAATATTCGATCATTTTCCTCAATAAATAAATGACCAAGTATAATATTTTTGTCTCATTTGTTTAACTGGTTTCTCTTTATCTACTTTTAGGACTTGAGTGAAAATCTTATGATGTTTTAGGTCATATTTATGCAGAAATATAGAAATTTCTAAAGGGTTCACAAACTTTGAAGCACCACTGTATCCCATAGAAAGGTCCCATTATCTGATGACAACCCAATACACCATGTGAACTTTGACAGGGCATTTGACCATGCTGTTGATGAGGTGGTGGAGAACCCCCAAGATAAATTTGAATTCTTAGCTCAACTTACCAAAGGTTCATCCCGTGAAATTGTACATACCTGTTGCCGGCAGAAGGTTACAGAAAGGCCAGTAAACCAGCTATAGACAGCAGATACATACAAGAAGAAAGCCGCAAATAAAATCGTATGATGAAGCAGGTCTGAGGGAATAAGCAGTCTTTCTTTGTAACTGTATGAGCGTTATGTCCAGCATGAAGAACGGAAATGAGTTTGACAGTGGTGCAAATCTTCGTATTATAACCTCAAAGCTTCCCCAAGAACTGTCAATGTACAACTTAAGAGATCGAAAGTAAAGAAAATAAGAGATCAACGCCTCGCTAACCTAGTTGACTTTCTGGAACAACAAGCTATAGTAGCTTTGCATCCTGTATACGGCGCCATCTATCAAAGTCACACTTTCAAGAAAGAAAGGGAAAACACTGATTAAAGAAAGTTTCCCCTGAAATGTGGCTTGAGAAAAAGCAGTTCTGCTACAAACTTTGCTGTTGCTGCTGAAAAGGGGATTCCAGACACCTCAGTCAAAAAGACACAGACAGCCGTTTGTGCAATCGGTAAGCCCTGTCTATTTCACAATGAAAGCCACGCTCTTTTTGAATGCAGTATGTTCCAGGAACTAAAGTATGAAAATAGAATTGACTTTTTGAAATTTAAAGACTTATGCTGCAAGTACCTTAAACAAGGTCATCTTAATAAAGACTGTACAAAAAAATGGAATGTCAAATGTGTTTTCAGTTATACCCAGTCATTTTGCACATTAACAAAGAAATGGGTGTCGAGAATAAAGCCATGCCCAGTTAAAAAAAAAAAAAAAAAAAAGCACACCGAGTCAGAAATAACGAATATTTATTCTTTGTACGTTTCTGCGGAACCATTAGAAACGTGCACTGCTACCACGGCCAGTAAAGAATGTGTCTTAGCTGTGGTTATTAAGTCTAAAACGGGTGAAAGATGTGTAGAAACATATGCTCTAATGGACTCTGGCAGTACAGCTACATTCTGCACAGAACGCTTGGAAGAGCAAATGCATCTCCCTGGAAGAAAAACTCAAGATCACATCAGCACTGTAGAAAGGAACAAAGTCAATAAACATAAATTAGTAAAATGTTCCATTTTATTGGATTCTTTAAAAAATGTACTTTTTTGAACTTCCAACAGTCAGTTGCTACATAAAAACAACCCACAGAACTGGCCAAAGATCTTGTGTTTCAATGAAGGATTTCATCTGACCAAATGGGTGAGTAACAGCCAAATAGTCTTTTTGTCCATACCTAAAGACGACAGGGCTATTGAACAAAAGGACTTAGACTTAAGGCATGATTTGTTACCAACTGAGAGAGCTCAAGGCGTTCAATGGTAAACAGAAACGGACAGCTTCAATTTCAGTTTGCAAGCCTGCTGCAAGACGTGGTATTCTGTCAGTGGCCAGTTCAGTACATGACTCACTTGGACTTTTAGCACCAGTAATACTGCCTGCTAAACTTATTTTAAGGGAATTGTGTAAAGAGAAATATGGATAGGATGAACAAGTGGAAGTTAAGTATGTCCAGCAATGGAAAAAAATAGATGGATGATTTGCAGCTACTTGTGGATTACAATGTAAGCAGGTGCATCAAACCGGGTAGGTTTGGTCACATAATGTCTGCACAAATGCATCATTTTGGAGACACTTCTGAAGATGGATATGGCACTGCTTTTTATCTTCTCCTAACTGACAAAGAACATAAGAGACATTGTTTATTTCTAATGGGGAAGTCAAGAGTGGTACCACTGAAACCTGTCACTATACCAAGGTTAGAATTAACAGCAGCTGTGATAGCAGTCAAAATAAATAAGATGCTAAAACACGAACTGCAAATTCCCCTGCAAGAGTCAACATTTTTGACTGACAACACTACTGTATTAAGGTACATTACAAATGAAAGTGCTCGCTACATAACCTTTGTCACCAACAGAGATACAGTGATAGGGGAGCACTAACAGCTCTCTCAATAAAAACATCTGCACTAAATCCAGCAGACAAAGAATTAAAGAAGATAGACGGTCGAAAGCTTTCTCAAAAGAAACATGTATTCAAGGCCCAAATTTCCTGTTAAAGCCAGAACATGAATGGCCAAAGAGTCATGATGAACGGGACTTACTTATTAATGATGATCCAGAAATAAAGGCTGTGTAGTAAACATAAAAAGTGCAGGAGAGAAAGCTAAAACAGTAAAAGAACTTATAGACTACTTCTCAGAATGGCTAAGTCTGAAGAAAGCGGTAGCATGGTTCCTTAAATTCAAGGAAGCGCTACTGCATCTGAAAGAAAGGAATTCCAATATATGGTCAGCCTATCTGAACACAACCTAGAAAAACAAAAAAAAACACTAATCACAAAACACATGAAGAAATATAAATCAACAATGGAGATAAAGCAACTTTCTTTAGAAGACTTGAATAAAGCAGAGAAAAAGGTTATCTACCTCAGTCAATTACAGGCTTATCCAGAAGAGGCTAAGCACCCCACAATTCTTCACAAGAATTTATATGTTGCCACCCTTACTTTGCAGCACATCCATAAAGAAAACCAGCACTGGACAGACCTGTAAAAAAACTGCCTCCTCCAAGAAACAACAATTAGTTGAATTGACTAATCTTAAATTTTGCTTGCTTAAACTGAGTTTGTGCTTTTACACTTGAGCTTAAGTTTACATTTAGGCTTAGATTTAGAGTTAAGTTTCCTAAATTTGTTTAAGTTCATTGAATAGTTATGGCTCTTACTAAGTAATGTTAAAGTAACTGATTTTTGCCCTTAGCATAAACAAATAGTGGGCAGATATGTACAGTGGAGGAAATAATTATTTGACCCCTCACTGATTTTGTAAGTTTGTCCAATGACAAAGAAATGAAAAGTCTCAGAACAGTATCATTTCAATGGTAGGTTTATTTCAACAGTGGCAGATTGCACATCAAAAGGAAAATCGAAAAAATAACTTTAAATAAAAGATAGAAATTGATTTGCATTTCATTGAGGGAAATAAGTTTTTGAACCCTCTAACAAAAAAGACTTAATACTTAGTGGAAAAACCCTTGTTTGCAAGCACAGAGGTCAAACGTTTCTTGTAATTGATGACCAAGTTTGCGCACATTTTAGGAGGAATGTTGGTCCACTCCTCTTTGCAGATCATCTCTAAATCCCTAAGGTTTCGAGGCTGTCTCTGTGCTACTCTGAGCTTGAGCTCCCTCCATAGGTTTTCTATTGGATTAAGGTCCGGAGACTGACTAGGCCACTCCATGACCTTAATGTGCTTCTTCTTGTAAATGTAAGTGCCATTTGCTAGTTATTGAAGTTAAATTAATACTAGAATTAACAAAGCCTACAAAAAAAACTCGTAATCCCGGCCCACCTTAAAACCCTTTGAACCTCTCCGTCAGCATATTTTGTGTTGCAAATGTGTCGAGCAGCAAAAGCAGCAAAGCATGCTATCCCATCCCCCCACCAATGCAGAAAGGGCAGAAAGTTCTCTCAGCTCAAGTCTGTTTACCTGTGTGTGACTTGCCTGGAGTTGTATAGGGTAAATAATATATTGTTATTTGGAATACAGTGGAACCTTGGTTTGCGAGCATAATTCGTTCTGGAAATGTGCTTGTAATCCAAACCACTCGTATATCAAAGCGAATTTCCCCATAAGAAATAATGGAAACTCAGATAATACGTTTCACAACGCAGAAACACTTATATAAAAAGAGATTAATACAAAATATAAAGTAAAAATACGGAAAACAAATTAACTTGCACTTTACCTTCGAAAAGAATCATGGCTGGTGTGAGGGAAACGAGACAGAAGAAATAGAGGAGGATTATTGTGCAGGACAACTTTCAGTAGAACTAATGCGATCACTGCTATCTGCATGGGAGACGATTGCCCACAATCTCCATGTGACACTCGACAGACAAAGCGTATAAATACTACAGTGATCCCTCGTTATATCGAGCTTCGACTTTTGCGGCTTCACTTCATCGCGGATTTTATATGTAAGCACATATAAATATATATCACAGATTTTTCGCTGGTTCGCGGATTTCTGTGGACAATGGGTCTTTTAATTTATGGTACATGCTTCCTCAGTTGGTTTGCCCAGTTCATTTCATACAATTGACACTATTGGTGGATGGCTGAGAAGCTACCCAATCAGAGCACGTATTATGTATTAAATAAAACTCCTCAATGATATAAGATATGCTTCCGGTGCTGTGCTTCGCATACTTAAAAGCTCTAACAGCACCTATTGATTTTTGATTGTTTGCTTTTCTCTCTCTCGGACATTCTCTGCTCCTGACGGAGGAGGTGTGAGCAGAGGGGCTGTTCACACACTGGTCTAGAGCAGCGCTTCCCGATTCATTTTACCCTCGCACCCCCTGTGACAGACGAGGCCGATTTCGCACCCCTTTAATTTGGGAAGTATGAAAAAATATGAGGTTAACGCAGAAAAACAGATCATCAATTGAAGCTTTATTCATACAGTGGAACCTCGGTTTACGAGTAACTTGGTTTACGAGTGTTTTGCAAGACGAGCAAAAATTTTTAATAAATTTTGACTTGATAAACAAGCGATGTCTTGCAATACGAGTAGTATGGATACACTTTGTCTGCTGAGCGTTATGTGATCACAACTGAGCTGATGGTTCTTCTCTCTCTCTCTCCTTATTTCGCTCCCCCTGCGTGTCTCTCTCTCTCATCTTCGCTCGCCCAACGCGTCTCTTTCTCTCTCATCTTGCTCGCCCAGCGCGTCTCTCTCTCTCATTTCGCTCGCCTTTATGCTGCCTCCCCAGCACACCACCGCGTAGAAGAGGCGACTCGCCACAACCGTCTGATAGAACATCTGCAGCATCTTATTGCAGATGTTCAAGGAAGCCGGTCTTCTAAGGAAGAATAGTTAATTCTGTCCTCTCTTGCACAGAGCATCAGTATTGGCAGTCCAGTCCAATTTATCAGCCAGCTGCACTTCCAGGTATTTATAGCTCTGTACCCTCTGCACTCAGTCACCTCTGATAATCACGGGGTCCAGGAGGGGCCTGGGTTTCCTAAAACCCACCACCAGCTCCTTGGTTTTGCTGGTGTTCAGGTGTATGTGATTTAAGTGGCACCATTTTACAACGTCCTTGATTAGGTTCCTATACTCCTCCTCCTGCCCACTCCTGATGCAGCCCACGATAGCAGTGTCGTCAGCGAACTTTTGCACGTGGCAGGACTCTGAGTTGTATTGGAAGTTCAATGTATATAGGCTGAACAGGACCGGAGAAAGTACAGTCCCCTGTGGCGCTCCTGTGTTGCTGACCACAATGTCAGACCTGCAGTTCCCGAGACACACATACTGAGGTCTGTCTGTAAGACAGTCCATGATCCATGCCACCAGGTATGAATCTACTCCCATCTCTGTCAGCTTGTCCCTAAGGAGCAGAGGTTGGATAGTGTTGAAGGCGCTAGAGTAGTCCAGAAACATAATTCTTACAGTACCACTGCCTCTGTCCAAGTGGGAGAGGGATCAGTGTAGCATGTAGATGATGGCATCCTGCGCTCCCACCTTTTCCTGGTATGCGAACTGCAGACGGTCGAGGGCGTGGCGAACCTGTGGCCTCAGGTGATGAAGCAGCAGCAGCTGCTCCATGGTCTTCATCACATTCAAGAGCACTTGCACATGTGCAAAAATCAATTTTCCTGTCTAACGTTATGATTTGAATGTATGTAATAGCAACTATGCACACAAACAGGCACATTATGCACAAGGTATGGTGAAAAACAAAATTACAAAAACTAAGAGGTAGTTTATGGTGATGGTGACAGTATAATTATTATACTCAAGACAGCCAAATAAACATAAAATTTTAATTTAGGACCCTAAAACAAACTGACTGGCCCTAAAATAGTCACAAATTCAATGAAATCTAAGCAAAAAAAGTTTAACTTTAAAATGTTACCCAATGATACATTTACTGTATGCTCATCAAAGTACATTCAAAAAACAAAATATCACCACCTGTGATGCCCTATGCGTTGTTACTCCTACACAGTGTCATGCAATCAAATCAAAAACAGCCCAACAGAAATGACACTGATCAAAAAACTGCATGAATGAAGGAAAAAGTAACAATTTACATATAATATAATTTACATATGCAGTTTAATCTATGCAGCGAAGGAGAAACAATAAACTGTATTCTTCCTCCAACAATAATATTTAGTCTAGGAAGGCAACTCCAAAAATAATATAGACCAAGAAACAGCTCACCACCTCTTAAGACGTTCAGTAATTTTTAAATCAGAGGTTTATCAGTACAGTACTCTCTTTTTTTTACCATAGATGGGCAGAAGAAAAGATGCTGACCTCTAGTGTCACAGTTTTTACAGTTTGACATTATCGTGGGGGTCCCTGCCCAAGCCGAATTGACGTGCATCACATGATGTGCTTCATACTAGCAGGAAAAACGCTATAAATATTACTCAGTCTTGCGCATGCAAGTTTCGCCTCCTCTCTGACAACTTTCTAAAAGTCTATTCTGGCCTTTTTTTCTGTTGTTAGCCAATTCCGCTAAACCACTCTCTTCAATCATGGTGGCAAAGAATTGCCAGTATGACCAATCTAGGACTGCCACAAATGATTATTTTGTAACTGATTAATTGGTTGACTATTTTATTGATTAATTGATTAATCTATACTAATTTTGTCAAAATAATTCAAGTAGACATAAATGCTGTCTGTGATTATTTATTGAATTATTTCATATATGGAATTTGAAAACATCAGAATATGAAAAAAACAAAACTAAAATAATTTCAACAAGATGACAAACAAAGCACTGTTAACAATAAAATATTTAAGTCAAAAGTATTTTTGATTAATAATGGACTTAACATAACTTCATGTCAGCAGTCCAACTTGAAACAAGATCAACAAATAAGGCTTTTAGGTCATTTTACAGCTCAGTGTTACAATGGAGGAACATTAACATGTCCACAAGCTCAGAGCTAAGACTGGTTCTCTTCTTTGTGGCTGTTTTTCCAGTGGCCAAAAGCAGGCATTCTGAAGCAGATGTTGTTGCAGGTACACACAAATGTGATTTTGCCAGAATAGGCAATGTGGGAAACTTTATTTGGCTGTGTATACTTTCTTGTGCATCTTCTGCACTGTCATGTGTGTCGGAGTCAAACCTTAGTAGTGAGTCCAGTAAAGACACTTGCCTCTTCTCATCCTTAGCATGAGCTGAGTTTTTAATCTCATTGGTGGACTGTTGCTGATTTTCCTCCTCCTTCATTCCCTTCTTAGCTTCCAGTGCAAGGGCTTGCTTGCACTTTCAACTGCAATTTTAATCCTACTTCTGGAGACAGAATATGAGCTTATGAAATCTGGGGTCAACGGCACCAGCAATTACGTTTGCTGTATCTCCTCTACAGCTCATCACCAGCTCCCATCTTTTGATAATTTCTTGTGAAACCCGCATTAGGAATGCATACACAGGAGTGGTGTCAAAGGTTCAATTCTGTGAGGAATGGAGAAGACCTTTGATTAGTGAAGGTACAGCAGAGATTGCCACATATGATTCACCACTCAAATATACAGTGGCACACTCCGATGGTTTAAGAGCTTGTTCTAGTTCCTCAAGCAGGCTCCACAGCTCACCTTTAATATGTGGGAAATGTTTTCCTTTGTGTCACTTCTGGGTCTGAAAGAGCTGCTGTAGCTGGCTGGCCACCTCTGCTACAACAAGTGAATGATCATGTAACATTAGCTGTTCCATCTAAAACTAACACCATGAAATAATTTTTGTCCAGGGGGTGGCTTTTGCTTGGAGAGCTCACTCTTCTTGAAATGCTCTACCAAGCATCTAGCAGCTCCAACTGTTTTTGTGACGTGAGGATTCTTCAAGGCCTAATTTACTACAACTTGTAAAGTGTGGTCAGCACAGCATATAGAAGATATCCCATGCCCCCCTTCCAAAACCCTAAGCACACCATATTAGCAGCATTATCGTGAACCACAGCCATTATTTTGTTTGTACAAATTTTTAGCTGCCCTTTCAATCCAGTTTGCGATGTTCAGCAGTATGTAGTTTTTCAAGAGGCATAGTCATCAAACTGTAGCAGCAAAGGTCCCAGTTGTCCTTAATGAAAGGGCAGGTAATGCCCAGATATGCCTCTGTAGTGATACTTGTCCATGCATCCGTTGTTAGACTAACACTGCTGCTGGAAGAAGTAAGAGCAAGTTTGAGTTGCTGGAATGTGTCCTCATATTTCGTTTTGATCATGCTAACTAAGCAGGTGCATTTGGGGAGAACACAAACAGGTTGGAAAGTTTTAACCATAGCCCAGAATCCAACATTATCCACCACTGCCAGAGGCCTCATGTCTTTAATTAGCATGTTGAGCACAACGTCTGTCAGAGGTGCTTCAGCCAGTGGTGTGCAAGAATAGGAATAAGAATTCTTAGGAGGAAGCCATCCAAGCAGCTCAGTTTTATCACTAAGAGATGGAAGATACATTTGTGATATGTATACAGGTAAAATTCTGTTACAAATATCTTTACAACGAAATTTTCATTACAAACCAAGTATTTTTATGGTCCCAAAAGTTTCCCCATATGACACGAGTCTATAGAAATGTTGTTACTACGAAGTACATTCAGAAGATACTTTCATTACAACGAAGTGCCCAAAAGACCTTGAAATGCCTGAATGAATCATTCATTGAGCAGTTTTTTCTGTGGTCGCAGCTCAGTTGTGCACAACGATCCCCAAACAGAAACACTGTTTTTGTTTTCGGTGGTTTTCAGTGATACCTTTTCCTTTAGCGCGACAACATTTGAAAAACATCCATTGGAATTTAACTCATTGTCACCCTCCTATAGAAACAATAAACGATAACAGTTCATATTAGAAAAAAAAAAAAAACTTTTGCCGCTCTCAATTGCAGCATAAAGAAAAAAGACGTGGCCAGTGTATTCGGAATTTCTTCATCGACACTGTCAACTTTCTTGAAAGACCAAGCAAAATAAAAAAGAAAAATCTCGGGTTGCAAATGTATGCAAACTGCTGCATTTGAAGACATTGAAAAAAGCAGTTTCAATGTAGTTCAGTGATGCTCGTTTAAGAAACATTCCTATTAATGCGGCACTCGTTCAAGAAAATGTGAGGTTTCTAAACTCTCTTGGGACCACCCACAACTGGACAACACGCAGAAGAGCGTTCCAAAGTGCGATCACCATGTCTGTGGAAGACTATTTATATGTTGTTCTGGCAACAGTAGGCTCACAGCACTGCTGTGTCTCTCTGCCAAAGAAAACTCGATGGGTGATGCAAGGGACATTGTAAATGCAGGGAACACGATTTCTTGGCCATTAACCTGGCCATGACTCTGTCTGACTGCTGTGTCTGTTTATAGTAGAGTGGCAGATCCCTCTGCTATAAATAACCGTGTTGTTCCTGCTTCAAGCTGAATAAAGCTGGTTTTGTTAAAGAACTGAGACTCAGCCTCGTGTTTAGGGGTGTAAGACAGGGACTTGCAGCGCAATCCCAATCTTTTAGGATTCACTTCTGTGTCACCTTATTGCGCCGATGTGAGCCTGATGTTGCCCTGCCCCGGCAACGGACAAACAATCTTAAACAGACATGGCAATCACGCTTCTGGGCACACTTCAGGGTGACATTCCCATTGGGTGGGGGGGATCCCAAAAAAGTTCAGAAACCTCACAAAAAGAAGAAGAAAAGGATGATTTGGCTTCTGATTGATGACTGTGCTGCCCACAACACGCTTCCACATTTATATAATGTTTGCATTAAATTCCTCCCACCCAATTGCACAGCAGTGCTTCAGCCATTGGATTTGGGCATCATTCGCACCCTGAAAGTGAATTAGCGCAAGGAAATACTGAGAAAAATTCTCGTCAGCATAACTTGTAGACAGGAGAAGATTAAAATTGAAAGAAGCTATTGCAAAGATTACAGACGCCTGGACACAAGTTAAAGAAAGCACTATAGCTACAAATACAGAATCTCATTACAACAAAATTTTTTTTAGGTCCCTAGAAGTTCATTGTAACTGAATTTCACCTGTATTTAGAACAGTACATAATGTCTCAAAAACCGTATTTTTTTTTCTAGCTTGAATATAATTTAATTAAATGATCACAAATATTTGTTTATATAAATCCATTCTAAGACTCATTTGCTATAGCGTTGTGCTGTGTTCTGAATATGGAATGCACAATTGGATTTTTTTTTTTTTTTTAAATTATTCCAAACGCTTGTTATTGCCATCCTCACATTTAAACATATCGCTATTATTTTGGCCAATTGTTTCAGAGCAAAGTGTTTTTGTTGTTTCTTTGCAGAGCTGTTCTGGACATCTGATTTTTCTTTTTGACAATTTGTCACATATGAAATATTAAAACTTTAGGGTTTTTTTTTTTTAATTTTGGGTGTTTGTCAGCTATTTTTCCCTTTTTCAAAAGCAACCTACTATATATCTTAATCAGTAGGTTTCCTTGTAAGTTTAACATGTGCATTAACAATCTTTCAAAGATCCTATGCAAGAGATTTATGAATTCACTCAGAACAGTTCTTATGCCAAAAAATACTTTGTCTTAGACATAGGAAGTGAAGAAGTGGAAGACAACCATAAAACTGCAGAATGATTCATAAGTGGCATTCAGCATAACTCACATGCTGCGCTTTATTAGTCATCAGCCTGTCTGCATCAACACATGAGAGAATGTGGAAAGGGCCTAGAACTAATTCATTTCAGATGTGCTTACTTTCATACCTTTATAATCTTAAAAATGGGATTTTGCTGAACTGTACAGTCTGTGCATTTAGCAATCTAAACTACAGTAACAATTGTGTTTCTTCTCTAAACAGCCAGCTTCCCAGCAGTGACTCCACTGTGGGCAGGGTGCTGTGTGCCACTATGCTGGAAAGTCTCTTTTAGTTTCGATCAACTATGTCAACTGCGCTACATTAAAAAAAAAAAAAAAACCACATCATGAGTCAGCCTGAGCCATGACTGAACAGAATACCAAAAAATACTTAACACTGTCCTTGTTTGCATAGGATGTTATTGATAACTCAATTTTGACTGCCAATAGGTAGTTTTCTTTTGGTTTCACGAGACAACAGTTAAAGAGTTACAAATAGCAGTCCTTTAAATAAATATCTGGAAAAGACTGAAGAATGTAACACTGACTGAAATATACCTAGCAAGTGCATTATTGTACTGTAACATTACTTTTTTTCAGAGCACTTGCGAGTAATAATGGTGGCAAATGCGTTTAATAGACCATTTATTTATCTGTTATCCATAGAAATACCATGGCTGTAACCAACGCTAATCACTGCTACAGTAGTATGAATTTCTCAAGTTAACCAGCCTCACAGCACTTAAAAAACTATTGTCGAACGGCTAAGCAAGTGCAAATATGTTACTTACAGAATTATTGTATTGTCCTGTGCTATACTTCCAGCATTCTTCCTTATTAGATATTCTTGCATTGAACTGGTGCTGCTGTGGAACACCAGCTGCTTTTTATGCAATAAACAATCAACTATTTTCGGGTGAAATACTCCCAAACAGAGGAGGATTTGGACTTTGCTCAATATTTGGAGAAACCTTCTTCCACTGAATCAGGTGCAGCTGCTGCCATGATTAGCTTACTCAAACATTACAGAGCAAAACATGCTGGCGCACAATATGGGGGTGTGCATGGTGGGGTTCAGAAGGAACAATTAGTCCTTTAAGAAAATACACTTTAATTTTTTTTTTTTTAGTTGATCAGTCAATTTACATTGATTAATCACGGCAGTCATAGACCAGTCCCCTACTGTATATACAGAGACGTGTAAAGATGCGTAGGCCTTGCAAGTCTCTCACAACTTCGGGGTGAATCTTGACCAAACTGTCCGCAGGCCACAAGCAGCTTCACAATACAGTACAGTACAGTACCTTGTTTAATACAGATATAATTGTAACTACTTACACTTATCCCTTTGTGGCAGCGCTGCTGCCTTGCAGTAAGATAACTAGGGTTTGTGTCCAGGGTCCTCTCCCCTTCTCTCCTAGGACACGAAGTGGAAGCAGAAGAAGAAAATGGGCGAATGTGAGATGCAGCACATTGTCAAAGAACTCTGGACCCTTGAAATTCAGGTTCAGTAACCTGTAGCCAGACAGACGAACCTCAGGGAACTGGAGGCTCGTCTAATAAAAGAGACGACCTCTGCTGCGGAGATCGTCACAACGTGTCTTGATTCGACAACGTGAAACCTGTGCCATGCCATTTACTTGTTGGACCGAATGAGTTTGAACCCTGTGAAACAATGGCTGTTTCAGCAATAGAAGTAGCTAGATCACCTCCTTTGGCTCAGGCAAGCATCGCCATCTAGAACTGTTTCAACCCTCACTGCCACTTGCCAACAGTCTTTTGTGATATATTTGTAATTGGGTATTCAAATGTAGGCAAAACTCAATATTTATTGTCCTAAACAGAAATCTTTTATTTCTTGTTTTCCCGGTGCACATGTACGAGATATTACAAGAAAAGCACCAACAGTCTTTGGGAAGCATAAGGCCAGGGCAGCTGGGACCATCATGCAGCCGTAAATGACATTCAATATTGATAGTTGAAGGTTCTAAAGGCGGACTTTGCAGCACTAATTCAAGCCATGAAGGACAGTATCCCAGCTGTGAGAATCATCATTTTGGGTCCCCTGCCTCTGGCTAGAAGGTCGAATGAATCCTATAGTTGTCTGCTGGCCATTAAAAACTGGTTGAGAGGCTTTTGCAAGAGACTAAACATCAGCTTCGTAAACAATTGGGATCTTTTCTAGGAGAGACCATGTTTCTTCAGGCGAGATGGAAAACATCTTGAAAGTAACCTGTCTTTCCTGACAAATAGTCTTAATGTTTTCTATAATGCCTTACTAGGATGTCTTAGTTCTGTTGTGAGTTGACCTTCAGATGTGTACTGTATTTGCACATATTAACTAACCGTAGTCTACCTAAAAATCTTGGACAAAGCGGTATGAATGCAAATAATTTAATTAGCATTTCACCTATAGATGTGCATTGTATTAGAACTTTAACAACAGATTATAGATTAAATAAAAAATCCACACAAACAGCACTAATTCAAATGACCTCCTTCTTTCGGCAGCTCCCATTAGGGGTTGCCACAGTGGATCATCTTTTTCCATATCTTCCTGTCCTCTGCATCTTACTCTGTTACACCCATTACCTTCATGTCCAATCTCAATACATCCATAAGCATTCTCTTAGGTCTTCCTCTATTCCTCTTGTCTGGCAGCATTATCCTTAACATCCTTTCCCGATATACCCAGCATTTCTCATTTGCACATGCCCAAACCAATGCAATCTCGCCTCTCTCAGTCTCCCAACCAGAGCTGACCCCCTAATATACTCATTTCTAATCCTGTCCATCCTCATCACACCCAATGCAAATATTAGCATCTTTAACGCTACCACCTCCGGCTCTGTCTCCAGCTTTCTGGTCAGTGCCATCTCCAACCCATATAACATAGCTAGTCTTACTACTGTCCTGTAGAACTTCCCTTTCTCCCTTGCTGATATCCGTCTGTCACAAATCACTCCTGACACTCTTCTCCACCCATTCCACCCTGCCATCACTCTCTTTTTCATCTCTCTTCCACAATCCCCGTTACTCTGTACTGTTGATCCCAAGTACTTAAACTCATCCACCTTTGCCAACTCTACTTCCTGCATCCTTACCATTCCACTGACCTCCCACTTATTTACAAACATGTATGCTGTCTTTTTCCTACTGACCTTCATTCCTCTCCTCTCTAGAGCGTATCTCCACCTCTCCAGGGTCTGCTCAACCTGCTCCTTACTCTTGCCACAGATCACAATGTCATCAGAAAACATCACAGACCATGGGGACTCCTGTCTAATCTCATTTGTCAACTGTCCATCAACATTGCAAATGAAAAAGGGTTCAGAGCCAATCCCTGATATAATCATATCACCATGTTGAATGTATCCATCACTCATACCGCAGTCCTCATCCACTGTCAGACTTCTCTCATACATATCCTGCACACTCTTACATACTTCTCTGACATTCCCGACTTCCTCATACAATACCAAAACTCCTATCGAAGCACCCTGTCATATGCTTTCTCCAGGTCCACAAAAACGCAATGCAACTCCTACTGGCCTTTTTAAAACTTCTTCATCAACGCCCTCAGAGCAAACACTGCGTTTGTGGTGCTATTTGTTGGCTTGAAACCATACTCCCAGCCCACCTTAACACTAGAATTACCAGAGCCTACGAAAAAACTTGTAATTCCGTCCCACCTTAAATTGCTTCTTAAATCCCTTCACACCTCTCCGCCAGCGTCCTTTGTCTTCTAAATGTGCTGATAAAGAGAAGCTAGGAGCAGCCGGCTATTCCATCCCCCCACCAATTTAGAACGTGCACGAACTTCTCCATGCCCATGCCTTGATTGAGTATCTGGGAGTGAAGTGGAGTTTTGGAGTGGAAATAATAGATCGTTATTTGGAACACACGCATTTCATGTCTGTTCCGTTTCTACAGTAATCAACACAATGTGTCAACACATTGTTAAAACAGAAACTTTTTTTTATATTCTAGTAGTAGATGACAAAATGTAGGCATAAACTATATAATGTATGAAGCCTGAAGTCCAAATAGCAAAGAAACATTTTCATAAAAGGTTCAAATATAACACAACAATTGCGCTTTTATTCAAAAATATAACTGAAAAAAACAAAAAGCCGCCTTAACATGCGACATTGACAGCAGGTTATTATAACTTCCTCCGTGGTGTAATAGAATCAGTTCTCACCTTGGAATCAAAAGGTCGCGAGTTCGATTCTGCACTACTCCGTTTTGAGAAGTAAAGTGCTCTTAGTCTTACTATTTTAGAATAAAAGCATACATTTGATTTCAGTGTGTTAACAGCCGGTGCAATTTATGATCCTTGTGAAGGTTTTTTTTTTTTTTTTAATTCACTTTTCATTCTCTCAGTCGCGTTCAGAATCAATCCATACAACCCCATCTGACATGGCTGTTTTCACAGCTGCCTTCTTCGTATCTCACCGTCACTTGATTTTCTTTTTATTCAGTTTTATTGAGTGTTCCTGCCAGTCCCCGCATGTTGCTGTATGCTGTTTCTTTTGTACTACAGGACATGCAGAGGAAAGAATGGTAAAGAGCAGTAACTTCGGCGCTATATGCAATAATCAGACACTCCCCATCTGCCCGTGTCGTTCAAACACAGGAACATATATTGGGGTAAAAGTATAATAAAAGTGCACTTTTATTCAAGTGCACTTTTTCCATCACCTTTTCCTGTAAGAAGCAATGTACACACATCTCTCTATGCTGTGGTTTCTATTACACACCTGAAAGAAAGAGACAATATATGTGAAAATATCATCGCACTAATGCAATATTATTTGAAAACGAACAGCGTCAGATCGGGTGTGAATTTGTGCAGGAAGTGGAAATTCTCTGATACGGGACCTTCCCCCAGAGAAGAAAGTACAGTGTCAGGTGCTCATTCAGTGTAATAGGAACCATAGCACAGAGAGTTGTTTACACTGCAACAAGTACACGTGTCGTAAATGTAAGAAGGACGGTCCTTGGGTGTGTGGGAACTGTTAATATTTGAATGTGATGATTTTATATAGCACGGAATGAAAATCAGCACTTCTTAGCATTGCACCATGCAAGCTGTCGTATCAATCGCCTACTGTAACTTGCTTTTTTTTTCTTCGGTTATACAGGTAGTTTTGAATAAAAGTGCACTTGTTTTGTTTGCGAAATGAAGTGTCTGTGTGCACTTTTCGTGGCATTACACGTGTATTTTTTGAGCATGCCCGTTTGAGCAGTATAAAAAGTATTGAAAAGTATAACAAAACAACGGGCAGATGGGGAGTGTCTGATGATTGCATATAGCGCTGAAGTTACTGCTCTTTACCATTCTCTCCTCTGCATGCCCTGGAGTACAAAAGAAACAGAATACAGACGCGCTATAGCTCTGCGTTGTACCACGATGCATACTAACGCAACCCCAAGACCGGGTTCTGACACAAAAACGCTGGCGAAGCTGCCTTCTTCGTATCTCACCGTCACTTGATTTTTTTTTTATTCAGTTTTATTGAGTGTTCCTGCCAGTCCCCGCATGTTGCTGTATGCTGTTTTTTTTTGTACTCCAGGACATGCAGAGGAGAGAATGGTAAAGAGCAGTAACTTCGGCACTATATGCAATCATCAGACATTCCCCATCTGCCCGTTTTGTTATACTTTTCAATACTTTTTATACATGCTCAAACGGGCATGCTCAAAAAATACACGTGTAATGCCACGAAAAGTGCACGCAGACACTTCATTTCGCAAACAAAACAAGTGCACTTTTATTCAAGACTACCTGTATAACCGAAGAAAAAAGAAAGCAAGTTACAGTAGGCGATTGATACGACAGCTTGCATGGTGCAATGTTAAGAAGTGCAGATTTTCATTCCGTGCTATATAAAATCATCACATTCAAATATTAACAGTTCCCACACACCCAAGGACCATCCTTCTTACATTTACGACACGTGTACTTGTTGCAGTGTACACAACTCTCTGTGCTATGGTTCCTATTACACTGAATGAGCACCTGACACTGTACTTTCTTCTCTGGGGGAAGGTCCCGCATCAGAGAATTTCCACTTCCTGCACAAATTCACACCCGATCTGACGCTGTTCGTTTTCAAATAATATTGCATTAGTGCGATGATATTTTCACATATATTGTCTCTTTCTTTCAGGTGTGTAATAGAAACCACAGCATAGAGAGATGTGTGTACATTGCTTCTTACAGGAAAAGGCGATAGAAAAAGTGCACTTGAATAAAAGTGCACTTTTGTTATACTTTTACCCCAATATATGTTCCTGTGTTTGAACGACACGGGCAGATGGGGAGTGTCTGATTATTGCATATAGCGCCAAAGTTACTGCTCTTTACCATTCTTTCCTCTGCATGTCCTGTAGTACAAAAGAAACCGCATACAGCAACATGCGGGGACTGGCAGGGACACTCAATAAAACTGAATAAAAAGAAAATCAAGTGACGGTGAGATACGAAGAAGGCAGCTGTGGAAACAGTCGTGTCAGATGGGGTTGTATGGATTGATTCTGAACGCGACTGAGAGAATGAAAAGTGAATAAAAAAAAAAAAAAAAACCTTCACAAGGATCATAAATTGCACCGGCTGTTACAGACTAAAATCAAATGTATGCTTTTATTCTAAAATAGTAAGACTAAGAGCAGTTTACTTCTCAAAACGGAGTAGTGCAGAATCGAACTCGCGACCTTTTGATTCCAAGGTGAGAACTGATTCTATTACACCACGAGGAAGTTATAATAACCTGCTGTCAATGTCGCATGTTAAGGCGGCTTTTTGTTTTTTTCAGTTATATTTTTGAATAAAAGCGCAATTGTTGTGTTATATTTGAACCTTTTATGAAAATGTTTCTTTGCTATTTGGACTTCAGGCTTCATACATTATATAGTTTATGCCTACATTTTGTCATCTACTACTAGAATATAAAAAACGTTTCTGTTTTAACAATGTGTTGACACATTGTGTTGATTACTGTAGAAACGGAACAGACATGAAATGCGTGTGTTCCAAATAACGATCTATTATTTCCACTCTAAAACTCCACTTCACTCCCAGATAATCAAGGCATGAGCTGAGAGAAGTTCGTGCACATTCTAAATTGGTGGGGGGGATGGAATAGCCGGCTACTCCTAGCTTCTCTTAATCAGTACATTTAGAAGACAAAGGACGCTGGCGGAGAGGTGTGAAGGGATTTAAGAAGCAATTTAAGGTGGGACGGAATTACGAGTTTTTTCGTAGGCTCTGGTAATTCTAGTGTTAAATCCCTTCACACCTCTTCATCAGAGTATTTTGTTTTGTAAATGCATTGCTCCCAAGCCTTGATGGAGCTCAGCTTGGGCAAAAAGTTCTCCCAGCTCAAGCCAAGACTCCTTATCTGCATGTTAGATCTGGAGCTGTATAGGGTAAATAATACAGTATATTGTTATTTGGAATGCATGCATTTCATGTGTGTTCTGTGTTGACATAGATCTGGGTATGTGTAGGATGAAAGGAAATGCGAGAAATGCAAGAAATGCTGAACACATACGTAAAGCAGAAACTTTTTCCATGTTATACTAATAATGACGTGAAGTGTATAATGTGTGAAGACTTTGGTCCAAATATCAAATAAACATGCGTGGTTTTATTCAAGAATATAACCAAAAGGAAAAAAAAAAAAAAAAAAGGCATTCGATTTACATGGGGCTGTCAATGAATTAAAAACTCAAGCTCAAATGTCAATCGACAGAGAATTTACACGTATTCTTGAATGGTTGAAGAGGTAAGAATTGCTGCCTTATAACCCGAAGGTCCCCGGTTCGAGTCTGGGTGTTCAGCATTTTGAGTAGTGAGCTGCTATTATTTTTACTATTTCTACAATAAAAACACATTTGATTTCAGTCTGTAACACCTGGTGCAAATTTTGGCTACTTATAAAAGTTAGCGCTTGTTTTAAATAATATTCAGTTTTATTCTCTCAGTGACATTTATGTGGTACAACAAACTTGCCTCTCCCTTTCTGAGTTGATGTTATTTATCACTATTCTTTTCACAAGAGCAGAGCTGTGGCTGATGCCTGCACAGAACTATTTGTTGTACCGGGTAATCAAAGATACAATGTCCCATGACCGCTATCAGACTGGACAAAGGTAGGACCGTAGCAACAGACAGCTTCTTCACAGTGCTTTCGCCGGCTAACAGACTGTCCTGTGCTAATTGATAGTATACTTGACCTAGTTAACTCATTAGATAGAGGGGGGTCTTTCTTGAATGTCTTAAGACTGCAGTTGTTAAACTTGTTCTTGTTGCTCAAGAAAAATAATCTCGACTCTTTGTTTTGGACAACTTTAGAGCAATTCTTAACCTGCTTTTAATATGTAAAATTCTATTAAAGGCAGTAATTAATCAGCCAAATGATTACTTGGTTCAACATTCTATTCTTGACAAGTTTCAGTCAGGTTTTAGTACAAATCACAATACAGAAACTGCACTGGTTAAAGTGGTAAATGATGTGCGGGTTAATGCAGACAGAGGATGTATATCTGTTCTTGTTCTCAGAGTGCAGCTTTTAACACCATAGACCACACTCTTAAATCACCTAAGACAGTGGTGGCGAACCTATGGCACGCGTGCCAAAGGGGGCACTCAGAGCCCTCTCAGTGGGCACGCGTGCCGTCGCCCGAGCCCAGAGTTCGTTACTATAAAGCCAGAGGAATGCGGGGCCGGGCTGCTCCCCTCACCGCTCCCCCTCTTCACACGCGCCGGAGGACTTTTCTCACATCACCCGCCCCTCTGCCCAGCAGCCCAATGGGAACGCTTCCTTCCTCTCCTGTCTGGGGTAAGGCGGGCGGCACACATGCTGCTTGAGGGTGCGGCACGGACTGCAGCCTTTTCAGTCTGTGATTCCCGTGGTGGGGTTGGAGGGGATGTGGTATAGCGGGTCCACAGCTCAAAATTTGAAAGGCCAGTTTTAACAGATAATTGCCGCACTCGCGGCTTAAAGGGTTATGGTAGAGTGGCGGAGCGGTTTCCGGGAGCTTTGTGATGCGGGCAGTCCTCGCTTAAGCGCACAGGTGAGGAGTCGTCCGCATCTGTAATTATTGCCGGGAAATGCTAATTGCCACACCTGATCCACGACCCCGTAATATACAATGGAAGCTTTGGGGGCGGAGCTTAATAGGGAAGACCTGCGTGAAACACTTGAGAGGATCGAAGGGATGACAAATCCTTAAAGTGTGGAATTCTCTGCCAAATAATCTTAAGTCAATGAAGGCACTTGAGATTGCTTTCCTTACTTTGTTTGGAACATCTTATGCTTGTGCACAGCTGTTTTCAGCTTTGAATTAAATCAAATCTGACACCAGAAACAGACTAACAGATGACCTGAGTGCTGCATGTGTTGCTCTCAAGCTTACAAAGTATGAGCCAAGGTTAGACAAATTATCAGCATGCATACAACAGCAAAAAGCACATTAATTGTTCAAAAGCACATAGACTATCTGTACACAGAATTATATTCGTCAGGGAGTTTTTTTTTGTTTGTTTTTCTGTCCTCCCAGCCATTAAACCTTACCTTTTTCTTTGTTGCTTATTCTTTAATACTAACCAACCTGCGGCGTACCATACGCCGCATAATCAGACCGGTTTTTTAATGATTTTTAAGCACAGGGAGAAAATTAACATTTGAAAAATCGGTAATGTAATAAATTAGCAAGAAAAGCAACATTGTAACAATGCACAGAACGAACCAACATACAATCGTCCGTGTGGCGCTCGCGGAGGGTGGAATGGCAGGAGAGGAGAAGGACGTCCATTCCACTCCCTCCATCATGCTAGTGTGCTGATTTCTCGTTCAGTATGCACTGCCTTCTCATGTGCCACCTCCAACTCGTCACTCGAGTCGTTGTCGTCTTTGCACAGTCCAGATGCACCTGTGACTCACATAGACTTTTCATTGCTCTGTGCGGTTTTGGCTGCCTTTCTATATATAATCCACCAAGACACCGGACCACGGTAGTAGCGAGGTGGGTGTGTACAAAGTGCAGGAGCATCTAAGACGACGCATGTTTGTCGCGGATGCAAATTGCTGTATGTAGCGTGTAAAACAGTTTGCTATGGTGCACGCGGTCATGTGTCGTAACCAAAAACTTGTTTTTTTTAAGACTGCTCACTTAATTGTGTTTAACCTCAGTTGTAAAGGAAAGTTTTAAGGATCCCATGGGATACCCCTCGCAAACCTTTTTACACGCTGCATATGGCGATTCACCTCCACGAGAAACACGCCTCTATGAACAGTCAACGTGGCTCGGAGTAGCATGTGGCCTCTACGACAGACGAATATAAATGACACCGTTTTTTCTGTGTCGTCGTGTCCGAGTTGGTGGGCGTGGCTCTGTGAGTTGTCGTGGTATCCAATGGTCTTGGAGTTGGTGGGCGTGGCTCGTTCCTGCGTGCGCCATAGGTATCTTACTTGTCGGCGGCTTAGTGAATCCACGCCCCTTCCGCGGTGCTTTCCATGGGTGTCTTGCCTTAGTGAATTATATATATAGATTATCACCTAATCTTGTTTCATGTAATGTTCTTGTTATCATCTTGTAAAGAAAGCACTTTGAGCTACATTGTTTGCATGAAAATGTGCTATATAAATAAATATTTTTGATCCAATGAAAGCACAACTTCAGAGTTTTTCCAATAAGACACCAACTGCATAGATAATTAAATCATCCCTTAAAACTAATAAGTGCATACAAAAAAATAAACTATTTCCTCAACTATTGCAAAAAAAGAATAATTTAAATCAGTTCATTTGTTTCAGTGATACTGCACAAACAAACTGATCACTTGACTTGACAACATAAGTATTTTAAGAAAATGTGCTAAAATGATGAAACTAATCTATATTTTACTGTGCAGGAATACACGTGTCATCGTGCAAGATCTATCATAATTAATTAAATGTCTGAACCAGTGTAAAACTTAAAATATGCTGTTTATTCCATGATGACCCATAGGATTTATAATGCTTTTTCTTATTTTTTTTCATATACATAATCAACTACAGCACATTTTTCTATAGCCTTTGATTCCTTATCACCAGAAAAGAAATTATACTAAATAACATTTTCTAAGGTGGTCCAATTAATGGGACTTTAAGTAAACGTAAAGCAAAATATTTTTTTCTACTAAAATACTAAAAAATGACGTTAAACATAAACCCTTAAATTTGGGAACACTTTAGGGACTTCAAAAATGCATCTATTGCTCACATACTGTTGTGTAACAAGTTCTTAACATTGAACTATTTGGTTTTTTAACAACATAGCATAATTGAAGTGATTATTAATTTCTGTAATCTGACCTATTAAAATAACTTCACTTTGGAAGGGTCTGAGATAAATGTCTCTTGATATTGCATACTTCAGTGTAAGACATAGTCATAAGACATTTTACCAGTATATCAAAGTTTCTAAATATACTACACTGCACACAGATGAATGACAACTTTACTGATGCTTGGTAAGTGTAACTAACATGAAAAGAAGCCTTTGCTAAGGTCTTATTATATAATAATATGAGTAAGAGATGCATTTTTAAAATACCTAAACTTAACATTTTAAAAACATTATTTTTCTAGAGCAGTGGTGTTATGAGGGAATGCAACAAAAAAGGATATACAAGAAAAAACAGAGTGAGGGAGACAAAAATATAAGCAAAGAGAAAGACAGAACCTGTCCAGTTGCATTTATAGATCAAGAAATATAAAAATGCTGCTGCTTTATTCAAGATAAAGCTTTAATTATTAACATTTTAATCAATTCATGCAATTTATTCAGAAATAGAATATTGTACCTTATTTGTGCTTGCTTTGAGAGTGTGATTTTGTGACCAGTTAAGCTGGTCATATTGTTTACAAATCCTATACTAAAATCTCCCATCCCTTGTTGCTACCCTTGGTAGAACCAACCACCTGTGACACATGAAATTCAAACTTTGAACAGTCTATTTGTAAATTAAAAGTATGGACATTTCAGAGAGTGGGACAGATAAAGGAATATATACATATATATATTTTTTCCCTAATAAGAGTTTCAGTACTTAAAAAATTTAAGACTTAACAAAAGTGGGGATACTTCAAAATATCTGAATTCCTGGTGGTGGTAGGTAAGATGAGGTAAGGCAAGGATGAAAACCCCCAGTTCTAGTGAAGATGTGATTGGTGCTACAAAGTTAGACAGATGTACCTAATATCTCAAAACACGCAACAAAGAAATCTGACCTCTCACAGGTGCAGCATTCACATTGTTCATTGTTCTCCCCGAAAAAGCTGTCACCATAGTAACAGGTTATCTCATCTCCAGGACTAATATCTCTGATCACTTTTACACAAGCTGCATTTCTGTCCCCTGGAACAAACTGGAATGAAAAAAATGTACATATCTGAAAACATATTTCTATTACAATGGCTTTCTCCAAAAAATGTACAATTAAAGTGAAAGTGAGTTAACTGATGTAAAAGTTAACAAGAAATCTTAATTTCTTACCTTACAATTGGGCCTGCAGTCTTGTATAATTATTGTGAGAGCAGGATATAGGGTTTGGGTGGAAGAGAAATAAAACTTGTTAATTTTACAATAATTATCAGCTTACATGTTTATTTCATGTTATATTCATTTCAGATTAGAAAAATTAATGAGACCAGTGCATGCAAATACTAGGTTCACATTCTACAGGATACAAAAGATTAAAGTGATTACAAGACTTGGTGAAATTTCATTCAAAAAATTAACAAAAATAATTTCCAAAATCTTCCACTGAGAGATACTTTGAATTGGCATTCATGTATAATTTACCAAAGGAAGGCTTATCCTATATAATACCCATAGCATGCCAATGTAGAGCAAGTTGCCAAGTTAAATAAAAATAGCCTAATTTCTCTGCTGCGGTCAAGTAAACACTATTGCTGCATAAAGTCCAATTCAGACAGACTGTATGTATAATTTATATGAGACAAATAAAATTTAATTTGATTTAATTTCTATGTCCTGAAGCAAACAGAGAATTTTAATGTGCCATTAATAAGTCCGATCAAATAAAGCAAAGTATTTCTTAAGATTAAATATTATATGTTTCAATTACACTCCTACCATGAATACTGTTTTGAAACTCTATCCCATTTCATATCTTAGTCAAGGGGAAAGTCCTGTTAGTGGTTTAATGTTAAAAATGCTATAAACTGATGCTTGAAGTAGAGAACAATATCAAGTTGATTTTTGAACCTTAGATATCACATATTTTAAAAATAGGTTCCAGATTAATATGACTGCCATGCAAAAGTTTCACAATACAACTTCTAGAATTTAATGGTAGTCCGTTTCAAGCAATAGCCATAAAATTACTGATTAATTAACACTAGAATCCCTGAAGCCTACAAAAAAGTCGTAATCCTGAGCCACCTTAAATTCCTTTACACCTCTCCATCGGCATCTTTGTTTTGTAAATGTGTCGATCAGCACAAGCAAGCGCCTGCTATCCCAGCCACCACCGACGCAGCTAAACTTCTTCCAGCTCAAGTATTTTTATCTGGGTGTGAGGTGACTGGAGTTGCATAGGGTAAATTAATATCTATATATATAAAATTCACTAAGGCAAGACACCCATGAAAAGACCGCCGGAAGGGGCGTGGATTCACTAAGCCCCAAGACAAGACACACACCTATGGCGCACGCAGGAAGGAGCAACGCCGGAGGTGAATCGCCATATGCAGCGTGCAAAACGGTTTGCGCGGGGTATCCAATGGGATCCTTAAAACAATACTTTACAACTGAGGTTAAAACACAATGAAGTAAGCAGTCTTTAAAAAGCGAGTTTTGGTTATGGCCGCGACCGCGTGCACCATAGCAAACTGTTTTACACGCTACATACAGTAATTCGCATCCGCGACAAACATGTGTCTTCTTAGATGCACCTGCAGAAACACAGAAAGTCTACGTGAGTCACAGGTGCATCTGGACAGTGCAAAGACGACAATGACTCAAGTGACGAGTTGGAGGTGGGCACATGAGTGATGGAGTTTTCAGTCATGAACGATTGTGTGTTGGTTCGTTCCGTGCATTGTTACAATGTTGCTTTTCTTGCGGATTTATTACATTACCGATTTTTCAAATGTTAATTTTCTCCTGTGCTTAAAAATCATTAAAAAATTGGCCTGATTATGCGGCGTATGGTACGCCACGGGTTGGCTAGTATTGTTAATTGCACTTTGACAACAAAGACACCCATGCAGAACATGTGAAAAATGACAGATTTACACGTGCATGTGCAATCCTACTCCTTATTTAGGAAAAGATCCCAGTAGTTCTGCGGGAGAAAGACTTTCTGAGGCCGTGGTTATAAAGCATTTGGAGCCATTTCTGGACAAAGGAAGAACTGTAACAACAGACAGCTTCTTCACAGAGCTTTCGTTGGCTAATAGACTGCTGCACTGCAACACAACTCTGCTTGGCACCATAAGTAAAATGGGACAGGAACTTCCACCTGCAGCTAAAGTCACTTTAGTATGCATACAGTTCTCCACAAAATGGTTATGGTCAGCCCTGTGTGTAATTATAGGAGGGCACATGCTGGCTGGTGACATCTGCAAGCTAAACTTTTTTTTTTTTTAAAAGTAAGGTACGAAGGACATATTGGGAAGAACAGTGAGGGCTGCAAAAAACCCAGCCACAGGAGATGCAAAACCAGTGTGTTTCTTCATGCCAATCCCAAGCCCGGATAAGTGGGGAGGGTTACGTCAGGAAGGGCATCCAGTGTAAAATTTTTCCAGATCAACATGCGAACAACAATACAGATATCCACACTTGATCGGTTGAAGCCCAGGTTAACAACGGCCGGTTGGTCGAAGCTGGAGAAAGGGGTGGGGTATTTGGGGGGTTAACGTGTCTGGAGGCAGGAGGAGAGGAGAAAGTTAAAATAAGAGAAACTGAGGGTAGCAACTTTGAATGTAGGCAGTATGACTGGCACGGGGAGAGGGTTAGCTGATATGATGGTAAGAAGGAAAGTTGATCATGGTGGATTCAAAAAGTTCTATCATGATGCGGATGGGAGGAGAAATGGGGTAGATATTATTCTGAAGGAACAGTATGTCAAGAGTGTTCTGGAGTTGAAAAGTTTGTCAGATAGAGCAATGATTATGAAGTTGGAAATTAGAGGTGTGATGATGAATGTTGTTAGTGCATATGCCCTGCAAGTTAAGTGTGTGATGGATGAGAAAGATTTCTGGAGTGAGTTGGATGAAGTGATGGACAGTGTACCCAAGAGACAAAAAGTGGTGTTTAGAGCAGATTTCAATGGACATGTTGGTGAAGGGAACAGATGAGACGAGGAGGTAATGGGTTGGTATAGTGTCAAGGAGAGCAATGAAGAAGGTGAGATGATAGTGGATTCTGCGAAAAGGAAGGGCATGGCTGTGGTAAATACATATTTGAAGAAGAGGGAGGGGCACTGAGTGACGTAAAAGAGTGAAGGAAGATGCATACAGGTTTATATCCTATACAGAAGAGTCAATCTGAAGGAGACGGAAGACTGCAAAGTGGTGGAAGGGGAAAGTGTGGTTAGGCAGCATAGGATAGTGGTCTGTTGGATGATGTGGGAGATCAAGAGGAACATTAGAACATCCTAGACAAGAACTGGCCATTCAGCCCAACAAAGCTCGTAAGTCCTATCCACTTATTTCTTCCAAAAAAAATCCAGTTGAGTTTTGAAAGTCCCTAACATCTTACTGTCTACCACACCACTTGTTAGCTTAATCCAAGTGTCTATTGTTCTTTGTGTAAAGAAAATCTTCCTAATGTTTGTGCAAAATTTACCCTTAACAAGTTTCCAACTGTGTCCCCGTGTTCTTGATGAACTCATTTTAAAATAACAGTCTCAAACCACTGTACTAATTCTCTTCATAATTTTAAACACTTAAATCATGTCACCTCTTAATCTTATTTTGCTTAAACCGTATAGGCTCAGCTCTTTTAATCTTTCCTCATAATTCAACCCCTGTAGAATCATCCTAGTCGCACTTCTCTGGACCTTTTCTAGCACTGCTATATCCTCTTTGTAGCCTGGAGACCAAAACTACACACAGTATTCAAGATGAGGCCTGACCAGTGCATTATAAAGGTTGAGCATAACCTCCTTGGACTTGTACTCCACACACCGTGCTCTATAACATAACATTCTGTTAGCGTTCTTAACGGCTTCTGAACACTGTCGGGAAGTCGATAGCTTAGAGTCCACTATGACTCCTAATTCCTTCTCATAAGGTGTACTCTTGATTTTCCAACCACCCATTGTGTGTTCAAACCTAACATTTTTACTTCCTCTGTGTAATATTTTACATTTACTGACATTAAATTTCATCTGCCACAAATCTGCCCAATCCTGTATGCTATCTAAGTCCTTCTGTAATGATATAATAGATTCCAAATTACCTGCTAATCCACCTATCTTGGTATCATCTGCAAACTTAACCAGTTTGTTACTTATATTCCTATCTAAATCATATATATATATATATATATATATTAAAAATAGCAGTGGCTCTAGCACTGACCCCTGTGGAACACCACTCTTAATTAACAATTCTGAAGAGGTTCCTCACACTATCACCCTCTGCTTCCTGTGTCTGAGCCAATTCTGCATCCATCTAAAAACATCACCCTGAACTCCCACTTCTTTTAATTTGATGCCCAACCTCTCATGTGGCACCTTATCAAATGGTTTCTAAAAATCCAGATAAATAATATCATATGCTCCACTTTGAAAGTTACCTTTTGTTGCCTCCTCATAGAATTCCAGCATGTTAGTAAAACACAACCTTCCTATTCTGAACCCATGCTGACTGTTCAGAGTAATTCTTGTCCTTTCCAGGTGTTTTTTTCAACCGTATCCTTAATAATACCTTCCATTAATTTTCCTGTGATGCATGTTAAGCTTACTGGCCTATAGTTGCTTGGATTTGCCCTGTCACCCTTTTTATATAATGGGATGATATGATATGTGCACAGTGACTTTGTAAAAATGTGTCAAGGGTTTATATATGTACTCGCTAGCCTCCTTACGAACTCGCAGGTAAATATTATCTGGTCCTGGTGATTTGTTTGCCCAGGGTTTTTTTCCTGCCTTGCGCCCTATGTTGGCTGGGATTGGCTCCAGTAGATTCCTGTGACCCTGTAGTCAGGATAATTGGATGGATGGGTTTAACTACAGAGCGATACAGTCAACTCCACATACCTGCAATTCGATTAGCTGCAATCTCCACCTAGCTGCAATGCAGGTTTTGGGTCCGTTTTTTTCGCTATACATTCGGTTAGCTGCAATTCGCTTATCTGCAATTTCCGGTTTGCTGCAATGCCTTTAATATTACCGTTTCATGATTTTCAGGTTAGTCGGCTTCAGATAGCTGCAATGGTTGTGCAAGTCAGTTTTCCGCTTACTGTACAGTCTCCGTTTAAGTGTACGACCTCCGGACAAGATCGTCACGTGCGCTTGAGTGGAGTCGACTGCACTTGACTTTGCAAATAGGGACCATGCAAGTCATGTGCAGCTAAGCAGAGTGTGCGCTCAACCGACATGCATGCAAGTGGAGTCGACTATTGTTGATATACTGTACAGAGAGAGACAACTCCATATAAAGTCAACAGTGTCAGGCATATGCGTGGGCGGTGTCCGTTATTTCAGTAACTTAGAAAGCCGACATATCTGAAAAGAACATCAACTGATTGACATAATGTAGTTTTTTGAAAAGTTGTTGGAATATCGTTACATTAAGTCTAGTCTAATATGGCGGTGTGTAAGACTTCAAAAACATTAAAAGCCTGGTCATTAGAGAATAGTGTAGAAGTGTTAAAACGAACTGATAGCAAGGAAAGTCAAGTGACTGTTGCCAAGCACTTTGGTGTTCATCCAAGTCAAATCTGTCGCATTGTTAAGCAACAGCAGCAGGCGATTGATCACTGGCAAAAAAACGCTAATCCTGACCGAAAAAAGGAAAACGGGCAGGAAAATCCGAGGATGTAGAAGACACTTTGTTGCATTGGTTCAGCCAAGCTAGAAGCAAACAGCTGCCAGTTAGCAGACTGATGTTGATTGAAAAAGCCAATCAGCTTACTGTTTGCTTTGGCATAGAGGGATTTAATGATATAAATAGATGGTTGGAGCACTAGAATCAACAAGAAAACATCCAGTTTAAACAGCAACATGGGGTAAAGTAGGATGCTGATTAATATGGTGCAGAGCGTTAGATAGTTGAAGTTCTTCCTGACATCATCAAAGAGTATGATGAACGTGATATCTTCAATGCTGATGAAACTGGGCTTTATTGGCGTGCCATACTAGAGGGAATATTAACATTTACACACCATGTAGCTGCTGGGACTAAAGTGCCAAAAGACAGACTGTTGCTGCTACTGGCCCGTAACATGGATGGACCAGAAAAGTTGCCACTGCTGGTGATAAGGAAAAGCAAAGAGCCATGGTGCTTCAAAAAAGTCAAGAAGCTTCCAGTGGCATACGAGGCAAATTGCAACGCCTGGATGACCAGTGAAGTTTGACTGTGGTGGCTGAAGAAGCTGAACAATTCAATGACGTTCAAAAGACAACAAATTGTTTTGCTGTGTGACAACTGTGCAGCACACAGTGATGATATCAGACTGACAAACATCAAGCTCGTTTTAATGCCGCCCAACACAACAAGCTTAATTCAGCCCATGGACCAAGGCATAACAGCAAATTTCAAGCGAAATTACCGATCCCTCATGCTTCGCTGTCTGATGGCTATCATGGATTAAGGCAACAATGAAAGCAATTGAGCTGGCCCATAAGCTGACGCTACTTGACAGTTTGCACATGCAGAAGGATGCATGGAGTCGTGTCAATATGTCAACAATCGTTAACTGCTACAGACGGGCAAGCTTCGTGAAAGCTATGGAAGGAGATAGCACTATCCCTGTTCCAAGTACCTCAGCAGCAGTTGTGGACGATAGCAGCAGTGTGGAGCTACAGCTGCTTGATGGAATGTCAACTAATGACTCTGATTGTTTTGTTGAAATCGACAGTAATTTGCCAACAAGTGCAGATGTGCGAAAGCCTGAAGGCGTCTACTCCAGCTGCTAATCAACTAGAAGAGGAGGAGAGACTGGATGCGGACGACGTTGATGACCTTCTGACTGCACCTGCCATGGCACTGACGTTCGCTGATGCAGTGAAGAGCTTGGATTTTATACAAGCCTACTTAGAGTGAACTGGCTGTGATTCATACGAAACGTTTTATGCACTGTCCAGCCAAATTTATGACCTTCGTCCGAACCAGGAACAGACAACAATAACAGATTATTTTCGTTGCATGTGAACTAACACTGAGTAAACAATGACATTGCTTAATTGAAAATTAGCAGCTGTAGACTGGCAAGGCTGTATGTATATTACATGTACTGTAATCTAATTTGACTACATTAGACGATTAAATTATATTTGAGGGCGGTTAGTAACAATACATTGTGTTTATTTCTTAGCTCTAGGCACTGCAGTTAGGCACAAAATACTAAATCTAGACAAGCTTCACCCCGTGTTGGTGCGTCATCATACAGTGTTAAAAAACAGTTACTGATTACTTCTAAAAGCTCCTGCTCTTGTGATCCACCGTCTGCAAGGTTATCCCAGTTAATATTTGGATAATTAAATTCCCCCATGACTATATCATCTCCCTGTAAACTTGCCTATTTGATATTACTAAAAAGATGTGGGTTGAAATTACTGTCTGAATTGGGTGATCTATAACAGTGTTTCCCAACCTCGGTCCGGGGGGGCACACTGTTGGCTACAGGTTTTTGTTCCAACCAGCCTCTGTTTTTAATTGGACTCCTAGGCTATTTAAGTGGTGTGTTATTTCCCAAGTTCTGTGTTTTAATAATAACAACAATTCTTTGCATTTGAGAACAATATAGAAATTAGAAAACTAAGTTTGGTTATATATATATATCTATACTAATAAAAGGCAAAGCCCTCCCTCCCTCCCTCCCTCCCTCACTCACTCACTCACTCACTCATCACTAATTCTCCAACTTCCCGTGTGGGTGGAAGGCTGAAATTTGGCAGGTTCATTCCTTACAGCTTCCTTACAAAAGTTGGGCAGGTTTTATATCGAAATTCTACACGTAATGGTCATAACTGGAAGCAGTTTTCTCCATTTACTGTAATGGAGATGAGCTTCAACGCCGTGGGGGGAGTTTCGTGTGACATCATCACGCCTCCCACGTAATCACGCAGTACATAGAAAACCAGGAAGACCTAAAAAAAGCGCTGAAGAAAACATGCATTATATAATTGAGAAGGCAGCGAAACAATAAGAAGCGAGCGAGTGACATATACAACCATATTCATGACTTCTGCTACTGAAACAAAGCACGATGTAAACCTACACTTTAAATTAAGTTCATAGACAGGCTGCGCTGGCGTTTGTAATTTAGTGCCTGCCCATATAAGGCCGTCCGTCAGCGGCAATCCAATAGCAAACTCCCACTAAATATTCACGGGTTAAGGACTGTGCTTATGCAGAGGAAGATGAGATGGTCAGGGTGGTGTTTGACACAAACTCAGCGAAACTGCGAGAGAAAGTTTTAAGTGCCAGGACTAAGGTAACATTAAATACAGCCATGGACATAGCGAGATGGCACCAGCACAGCTGGGAAACTTCGATGCATGTACACCGAGCAGCTCACGTGAACTGACGAGTGCACAGATAAAAGCAACAGTTCCAAAGAGCTGAACAAAACCGAATTACACAATTGAAAAGGCAGCAAAAAATATGAAGCGTTTGATACATACAAGCATATTCATAAATCCAAAACAAAGCACACGTTGGAAAAAGTCAATGTCCCGCTAAAGGAAGACAGTGTAAAAAAACCCGTGCATGCAGTGTGTCAGGTCTCAGATAAAGAAGAAGACGAGCTGTTTATTGATGCAGTAAGAAACGAATCGATGAATGAAACCTGTCATCTTTACAGCGATTGACAAACACGGAATGTAACTTGAACACAACACATCCTACAAATACGAACCTGATTGAAAGAAATAATGATAATCAAATCCTTGATGACAGCAACACTCAGTAACACTCACAAAACAAATACTGTATATTGACAGTCATGTTACGTTATTTTTAAAATGTTCCCTTTTCTTTTTCTAGCTTTTTTAACACACTACTTCTCCGCTGCGATACGCGGGTATATATATATATATGGATACTTTATTCGCCATCAATGATTGTTTTGGTAAAGCCATACTCAGTGTATTCATTAGATGAACGGTAAAAAAGTAAGAGCGAGGGAAGGATGACTTATTGAGGCATGCAGGCTGTAGTCTGGCGTCAACTCTATCTGAATTGCGATCACATTTGAAAAAATATATCTTTTCAAGTTCTATTTAGTCCATATGTGTCAAACTCAAGGGCAGCGGGCCACATCCGCCCCGTGTAATTATATCCGAAGATCATTTTATATACTGTATTATTGTTATTAAAGCCCGGTATATGAAGCGCTGGTAACACAATAAACTACAGATCCCATAATGCAGCGCTTCAGCTGCCTTGCCAACACTTACCGAGTTAATCAAGTTATTGCGAAGCTAGCTCACACGATGCTGAAGAGAAAAGTTGATTCTGAAAATAGAGCCTTTAAAAACCGATGGGAGGCTGAGTATATGTTTACTGAACCCATGTGTCTCATTTGTGGAGCTAATGTGGCTGTAATTACAGAATTTAATCTAAGACGGCACTATGAGACAAAACATCAGGTTAACCTGAATGCAATGCAGAAGATACAGAAAGCAGCATAATTAAATAAGAATCTGACACTTCAGCGGACGTTTTAACCCGTGCACAATCACAAAGTGATTTCAAGTGAAGCTGCTTTTATGGGAGACACAAATGCACCAGTGCACCTTGCCCCACTTTCCCTGTTGCCAAGTAATGTTAAACCAAGTCGTCACTACGGTGTTCCCAAATCGCACTTTGCTGATAAACTGAGCGACTGCGCACTGAGTTTGCACGGCGCTTTGGTGACTTTGAAGAACAAAAAGTCCGTCTACATGCGGCTCGAACCTTGTGCATGTTTGGTAGCACATATCTGTGTGAGAAGCTCTTCTCAGTGATAAAGACTAACAAAACAGCACACAGGAGTCGCCTCACTGATGAGCACCTGCAATCCATCCTGAGAATCTCCACAACACAGAACCTCACACCAAACAGAAACGAACCTGTTGCCAAAAAGATGCCAGGCGTCCAGCTCTAAAATGACATATGAGCAAAGACAACTGAATGATTTGATTTGTTATTGCTGAAAGGAACACATTTTATTTATATTTCTAGGTTTTGTTATGCAGCATGTTCATATTTGAATTTGTATCATTTTGACAGGATATATTTTTATGGAGAGCAAAATCTTTTGGGATATTTAAAATCTAAGTTTATTTTTATATAAAATTACATAAGAGTAAAGAAATTTGAATGTTTGTTCTTTTAACGCTTACTTTATTTCTAACTTGTATAATTTAGACAGGATATATTTTTATGGAGAGCAAAATATTATAAGTTGTTTAAGGTTTGAGTTGATTTATTCATGAATAATATTCCTGTCTGTTTTTACCATTCCTACCAAAGATATTTCTGTCGACTAAATAAAAATTCCTTCTATTTAAAATTTAAATAGAACTTGAACAAATACGATAGTTCATAATATCCGCAGACTTGCGTAAGAGACTTATCCGTTTTAACAAGCAGCGTATTGCACTGATACGAAATAGCTGTGTGTGTATATATGTAGATATGTATGTATATGTATATATATGTTTATATATGTGTGTGTGTATGTATGTATATATATATATGTATTTGTGTGTGTATGTATTTATGTGTGTGTGTATATGTATGTGTATATATGTAGATATATATATATATATATGTATATATATATGTGTATATGTATAGATATGTATATATATATGTTTATGTGTGTGTGTGTAAATATATATATATATATGACAACAACACTCATCACTCACAACAGTGACAAAACAATTACATTGACAATCATGTTACGTTATTTTCAAAATGTTTCCTTTTCTTTTCATTGCTTCTTTAACACACTACTTCTCCGCTGGCTTGGTATTTTACTAGTGTATATATATATATATATATATATATATATATATATATATATATATATATATATATATATATATATAATGTACTAAGCAGTTATATGGGAATAATGTATTTTTTTTCTTTTTAACAATATTTTCTTCTTGATTTTCATTCTACTTTTCTAGGTGTTCTAATTGTTTAATTAATTCATTATTTACTAAGTAGTGGGTCTGATGCTAAAGTAATCACACCCTTTCATTATTCAGAGTTGTTTGCCAGCATATCTGCTCTGCTCATTTTCAATTGTCATTAATAAGATACAATAAATGGGAAAACTGCACAGAGAAAGGGCAAAATATAATTAAATCAACAAAAGAGAGTTAAGCATTTAAATCTATAGCAAAAGAAGAAATATTTATTAATTGTCTTATAAATGTAAAAATCATGCTGTTGTGCTTTTCTGAATGCAGAATAAAGAAAAATACCAGCTAATTAAATGTGATCAGTGTTATCAGGTGTTGTCACTGATTAGGAATCTGGCTGGAACAAAAACCTGCAGCCACAGTGTGCCCCCAGGACTGAGGTTGGGAAGCATTGGTCTAACACTCCTAAAATAAGACCTATTTCCCTAATATTTTCCAGGCAAAGCCACATGTCCTCACTAAGATGGGGCTCATCGTTCAACTGAAGAGGACTTACATTTAAATTCTGTTTGACATAAACAGCAAACCCACCTCATTTTCTTTCCTGTCTATCCTCCCTAAAAAATGTGTATCCCTCTATGTTACTCTCATCCCCATCTTTGTTATTTAGCCAGGTTTCCTTTACTGCTAATGATATCATTATTATGCTCTGCTACATACAGCTCCAACTCACTTACCTTATTTTTGAAACTTCTAGCATTAAGGCAAGCTATTTTTAATGTGCGACTCCTTCTACATTTAAATGTTGACTTAGAATTTACATTACTCCGCATTTTTATTTCTGTAAGGTTGTTTGTTCCTCCATGCATAGATCTAAACCTAGCCTGTCCTAAACTCCCCATCACCCCCCATTACCAAGTTTAAACAATCCTCGACTATTAGTCGACTCATACAGCCTCCCCAATACAATGGTGCCCCTCCGGTTCTGATGTAACCCGTCATGGCAGAACAGGTCCCATCTGTTCCAAAAGGAATCCCAATGCCCCATAAACCTCTACCCTTCTACCCTGAACCAAGATTTCAGCCACGCATTAAGCCTCTTAATCTCCTCAGTCTTACCTGGACTGGCATGAGGCACAGGCAGAACTTCAGATAAGACTATCTTGTCAGTTCTGCTCCTCAGCATGGCGCCTCTTTGAATTTGGATTGCAGAACTGACAGACTGAATATCTTTATGCATGTCATTTGTTCCAACATGAACAATGACAACTGGATCCACCCCCGCTCTGGCCAAGAGCCAATCAACCATCCAGGGAGGTCCCCCACCTGTGCACCATGAAGGCAACACATCGTAAGAGACTCTCCGTCTCTGAAGCACATCTGCGCTTCAATCCCCCTAACGATTGAGTCCCCAACTATCACTACCTCTCTCTTTCTGGGAATTGATTTTGAGGTGGCCCATTGGGGTTCCTCATCCCTGTCTACCACCTCAGAATCATCAGAGACACTGTCCAGCTCCGCAAGCACGTGATAACGGTTTGACACTTCTAATTTTGGGGTTTATGCCCTTGGAAAGTGTGCATCCTTTACCTTATGCCTTCCACCTATTTCTACATGTCTGGTCTGGAATCTTCTTCTGCACCACCTTGGAGGTGCACACTATCTCTCTGGAGGTGCACACTATCTCTCTGGAGGTGCACACTATCTCTCTGAAGGACACTTGGGCCAAGTCCACCAATTCTCTACAATACAGAGAAGCCAACTCCTCCTCTAGGTCAGAGACCCTAAGCTCAAGGTGCTGGATCAGCTGGCATCGCCTGCAGATGTAGCACTCGGACAACTGGCTCGTCCAAACCATTACTTAAAAAGTCCAACATCCAACAGGACTTGCATTGCACAGACCTCTTATTAAAATTTAATTTAGGATTAGTAAAACTGACTTTTCTTAAAATTAAATGATTTAATTTAAATGGTAACACTAAGAACTGCTACAGCTATTTTACACCTTGTCCACTTAAGCTCCTGTATTGTTCTCCCTCTCTGCTACCTCCTGTTTGTTCTTCTATAAGGTAAACTTTACTTTTCATTGTCAGTTTCTCTCTCCTAACTGTACACTTCCCTTATTCCTTACTTAAAACCTCTCCTCTCACACTGTATTCTCTTGTATTAATGAACTCTTATGCAGTCGCCCACTTAACTGTTCTACCTCTGGACCGCTAAGTACTAAGAAATAAAAATTTACTATCTTATCTACTCCTACATCCCCTACTGCCTGATTGGCATCTTAACGCTGGGCGTTTACCTACGCACTGCTGAGCCTTCCCCTTTATTGCTTTGAAGTCAGCCTTTTTTTATTTTCTTTTAAGCTAAGGAATCACTGTTATTTGCTTCAAAATGCCGATATTAGTTACTGCTGCTTTCTACCCTACCTCCTCGATGCTAGTTCAGATACAGAGAACAAGTACAAGTAACTTTTCCAAGCGCACTTCCAAACAACCAACTACTTCTGATCTTGTGCGGACGAAAAAAAAAGCAAAATAAAAAAAAGCTTTAAAAATTCTAACATGGTTCCCTAGCTGCAACCAAAACCCAAGTTTTTAAAAGCAAAATGTATTTTTTTTTTATTTAACACTCACACCACAGAAAACACCAAAAACTCTCAGCAGCCTCTAGCGTTTGCAAAGTTCACGTCAGCATGCCTCAAGAATTTTCAATTTAACTGTGTTGCGTATATATGAAGTCCATATCTCATTTATAAGCTTAAGGTGGCACAGGCTCCGCACAAAACATTTCACAGGCTCACACTTGCAATTAGTTGAACAGATAACTTGCAAATCTAGCAAGAAGAAAAGCAAGTACTCTTAAGAAAGATCTTAGCCAGTTCAGGCAAAAATTATTCAAGCATACATTGTTTATTGTTTAGATGATGTTCCTGGGAAGAAAAGCTTAGATCAACATTTTCAAAAAAAACTGTTTTCCTATTACAATAGCACAAGATTTGAAAAAGTGTCAAATGATTACCATAAATATCCCTGCACTGTATACTTTTAAAGGTAGTAACTGTATATTTTGAAGGTTGTTCAACCTTACCATTTACCATCTCGCCAGCACTTGAAATTAAACACTGTTACAAAAACGTTAGCATAGTGCTCTGTGCTTAACTACAGTATTGACTATATTTACACTAGCAAAATACCCGCGCTTCGCAGCGGAGAAGTAGTGTGTTAAAGAAGCAATGAAAAGAAAAGGAAACATTTTGAAAATAACGTAACCTGATTGTCAATGTAATTGTTTTGTCACTGTTGTGAGTAATGAGTGAGTGTAGTGTCTATACATATATACATACATATATATCTACATATATACACACACATATATACACACATATACACACACAAATACATATATACACATATATATATATATATATATATATATATATATATATATATACATATATATATATACATATATATACATATATACATATATACATATATACATATATATACACACACATACATACACACACACACATATATAAACATATATATACATATACATACATATCTACATATATACACACACAGCAATACGTGCAAATGCGTTTGTTCGGTTGACTTCAGCAATAACAAATCAAATCATTCTTTGCTCATATGTCATTTTAGAGCTGGACGCCTGGCATCTTTTTTGGCCACAAGTTCGTTTCTGTTTGGTGTGAGGTTCTGTGTTGTGGAGATTCTCAGGATGGATTGCAGGTGCTCATCAGTGAGGCGACTCCTGTGTGCTGTTTTGTTAGTCTTTATCACTGAGAAGAGCTTCTCACACAGATATGTGCTACCAAACATGCACAAGGTTCGAGCCGCATGTAGACGGACTTTTTTTGTTCTTCAAAGTCACCAAAGCGCCGTGCAAACTCAGTGCGCAATAACTCTAGTAAGCGGTAAGTGTTCGGCAAGGCAGCTGAAGCGCTGCATTATGGGATCTGTAGTTTATTGTGTTACCAGCGCTTCATATACCCGGCTTTAATAACAATAATACAGTATATAAAATGATCTCGCGGGCGGATATAATTACGCGGGCGGATGTGGCCCGCGCCCTTGAGTTTGACACATATGGACTAAATAGAACTTGAAAAGATATATTTTTTCAAATGTGATCGCGCAATTCAGATAGAGTTGACGCCAAGACTACAGCCTGCATGCCTCAATGAGTCATCCTCCCTCGCTCTTACTTTTTACCGCTCATCTAATGAATACACTGAGTATGGCTTTACCAAAACAATCATTGATGGCAAATAAAGTATCCATTATTCGAGTATGTAGAGCGGGATATATATATATACATATATATATACCCGCGTATCGCAGCGGAGAAGTAGTGTGTTAAAAAAGGTAGAAAAAGAAAAGGGAACATTTTAAAAATAACGTAACATGACTGTCAATATACAGTATTTGTTTTGTGAGTGTTACTGAGTGTTGCTGTCATCAAGGATTTGATTATCATTATTTCTTTCAATCAGGTTCGTATTTGTAGGATGTGTTGTGTTCAAGTTACATTCCGTGTTTGTCAATCGTTGTAAAGATGACAGGTTTCATTCATCGATTCGTTTCTTACTGCATCAATAAACAGCTCGTCTTCTTCTTTATCTGAGACCTGACACACTGCATGCACGGGTTTTTTTACAATGTCTTCCTTTAGCGGACATTGACTTTTCCACCGTGTGCTTTGTTTCCACAGTAGCTGCATTTATGAATATGCTTATCAGACGCTTCATATTTTTGCTGCCTTTTCAATTGTGTAATTCGGTTTTGTTCAGCGCTCTTTGGAACTGTTGCTTTTATCTGTGCACCGCGCCAGTTCACGTGAGCCACTCGGTGTACATGCATCGAAGGTTCCCAGCTGTGCTGGTGCCATCTCGCTATGTCCATGGCTGTATTTAATGTTACCTTAGTCCTGGCACTTAAAACTTTATCTCGCAGTTTCGCTGAGTTTGTGTCAAACACCACCCTGACCATCTCATCTTCCTCTCCATAAGCACAGTCCTTAACCCGTGAATATTTACCCGTGGCAGTTTGCTATTGGATTGCCGCTGACGGACGGCCTTATATGGGCAGGCACTAAATTACAAACGCCAGCGGCAGCCTGTCTATGAACTTAATTTAAAGTGTAGGTTTACATCGTGCTTTGTTTCCGAAGTAGCAGAACTCATGAATATGGTTGTATATGTCACTCGCTCGCTTCTTATTGTTTCGCTGCCTTCTCAATTATATAATGCATGTTTTCTTGAGCGCTTTTTTGAGGTCTTCCTGGTTTTCTATGTACTGCGTGATTACGTGGGAGGCGTGATGATGTCACACTAAACTCCGCTCCCACGGCGTTGAAGCTCATCTCCATTACAGTAAATGGAGAAAAACTGCTTCCAGTTATGACCATTACGCGTAGAATTTCGATATAAAACCTGCCCAACTTTTGTAAGGAAGCTGTAAGGAATGAACCTGCCAAATTTCAGCCTTCCACCCACACGGGAAGTTGGAGAATTAGTGATGAGTCAGTGAGTGAGTGAGTGAGTGAGTGAGGGCTTTGCCTTTTATTAGTATAGATAATAAAATTTTTGCATAATAAAAAACTTTAAGGATAAAAAACAGGTGTCTTCTTCTAAGTAATAAAACAAAAGAAATCTAAAAAGCAAACTTATTTCAAATTGTCTGTTGCTTTACTTTCATATTATTTCACATCAATCACCTATATCAAGAGAAACAAAATTCATCAATAACAAGTACTGCTACCTGGGCAAAGTTCATCCACCTATCCCATAAGATAAGAAAGTGGTTAGAGGAACACTGCAACACTGAAAAGAAAAAACTATTGGTTTTCTGTGATTATGCACTTTGATGATTACTTCAACATATTGTAATATTTCCATGGATAGAAGAGGTGCACAGTCTAGGTCAGAGAAACTTTAACTATATACATTTTTAATGTCAATTACAATGACATTTATTTTCTCAAGAAACTTTGTTCCCTGCATTTTAATTTTTCTTTCATCTGACTCCAAATGGTCATATCTTATTTTAAGGTGATTTATGACTACTCTGTTGTCATTTACCAATAATGCCTATTTGTAAAAATACATATCTATATCTAGATGTTCTGGTGGATGGCTTGGAAGCTCAACACTGCTGGGGCCAGTGGCTGCCACCAGTGGACGCCTGGACAACTACGGAGCCCTGGAATGTAGCACTTCCGCCATACTCGGAAGTGCTGCCAGAAGATGATCTTGGTAAACCTGGAGTGCTTCCAGGTTCATGTCCACTTCCGCCTCACCAGGATGTTTGTCAGGCAGCACCTGGAGCACTTCTGGGTGCAATATAAAAGGGGCTGCTTCACTCCATTCGACAAGCTATAGTTGAGAGGTGGAGGACAGAGCTTGAGTGGAAGAGTGAAGGCAACAGAAGAATAGAGAAAGAAGAAAGGACTGAGCAGTGAGTGCTGGGGATTGTGCATTGGGTACTATAAAAGTCAATAAAAAGTATATGTATTTGGACATGTGGTATGCCTGTCTGTGTCGGGGTTAACTACCACAGTGTAATATACTATATATTTATATATAATGCAAAGTTGACTTGCTCATTCACTCACACACTCAGTCAACAAAAACACTATTCACTGTTAAGTTAAAAAGTTGAAATTTGGCAAGATGGTACATCTAGGGCATTAAGTAATCTATTAAGAAAGCACAATTCAAAATATACCTAAATATTCAAGGATAATAATTCCCTCTAATAGAAATACTAAATATTCCAAAATATCAAAATGTTTTGACATATTTAATTGAAGTCTGGTGACATAAAAAAAAGAAAATTAGCTGATTCTTGTTTCTTTATGTCAAGGTATTTGTCTATATTTTTTAATATTACACTAATTTAAATTCTCTGCACTAAGAACATACTTTATGCAAAAGACAGACATAGCACAACCAATTGATGGGCCAAAACAGCAGTACTAACCAACAGGGTGAATGAGCAACTGCAAAACAGGCAGTATCCTGGACAGGGAAAAACAGACATGATCACGTTTGGCATTTATACTCATGTATGAAATGGAAGGAGGAATATGCAAGATGCAAGGGTCAAAGGCCAACAAGCGCACTATAAGCATCAGTGCCAAGTGCTGCGAGTAGGTGTTTGCTATAGTCAGAAAAAGAAATAAAAAATGCAGTCACTGATTACAACCGCAAGAAGGTATGCAAATGAATATGAATAATATGAATAATGTTGCGTCAGTACCACAATGTTTTCCGAAATGTACTATACAAGTCATAAAATGAATTATTCCAAATATCATATATACCTATATATACCTCTGTTTTTTGTCAGTGTGGCTTTGGCATCATGGACCATAAGGTGCATACTAATTCAGCGTGAGCAGGAACACTCAATAAAACTGAATAAAAAAAAAAAAGTGACAGTGAGATATGAAGGCGGCAGATTCACCAGCATTTGTTTGTCAGCTTTTAACCCCCCAGACTAGAGAATTTCCAGTTCCATTGTCTAAAATTACCACTCACATCTATAGTTATTCCCAGTTTCAAATAAAAACTAACAGCGTTAGTTCTCTTATATCGTGATTGAAAGAAAAAAAAGTGAAAAAAAAACGCAAACTTTTACAAGTACTATAAATTTACACCGGCTGTTACAGATGCTAATCAAATCTATGTTTCTATTGTATAATATTAACAATAAGAGCAGCTCACTACTGAAAACGGTAAATTTACCCTGCACCCAGGATTGAAGCCCCAGCCTCTTGATTACAAGTCAGCAGTTCTTACTGCCGCACAACGGAGCTGTTGTATTGCACTTGCTCCTTTTGTGAAAGTGTTTTTGATATTTGGACTTCAGCCTTCACACATTATACAGTTCATGTCGACATTTTGTCATTTATTACTAAAACATGAAAAACATTCGTTTTAACGATGTGTTTACATAGATTGTTGTAGACACGTAACACATATGAAATGCATGTGTTCCAAATAACGGTCGATTATTTCCCTTCTAAAACTCCAGCACTTCACTCCAAGATAATCAGGGCAGGAACTGCGAGAAATTCTTGCCCTTTCCCTTTGCCCCAGTGGGGAAACAGTATAACAGGCTGCTTGCTGCTTGTGTTGGTCGACACATTTACAAGACAAAAGACGCTGATGGAGTGGTGTGAAGGGATTTAAGGTGGGTCGGATTTACAAGTTTTTTTGTAGGCTTTGGTAATTCTAGTTTTAAGAATATGGGAGATGTGCAGAACTGTATAGTAACTACAGAGGGATAAAACTGATCAGCCACAACATGAAGTTATGGGAAAGAGTAGTAGAATCTAGGTTAAGAAGTGAGGTGATGATTAATGAACAGCAGTATAGTTTCAAACAGGAAAGAGCAATACAGATGCAAGGTTTCCTCTGAGGGTGTTGACAGAGAGGTATAGAGAAGGCCAGACGGATTTGCATTGTATTTTTGGAAACATAGAGAAAGCATATGAAGGGTGCCTAGAGAGGAGTTGTGGTAATATATGAGCGGCAGAGAAGTATGTAAGAAGTGGCAGAGGATACGTATGAAGGAAGTGTGACAGTAGTGAGGTCTGTGGTAGGAATGACGGATGCATTTAAGGTAGAGGTAGGATTACATTATGATGGACAGGTTAATGGACAAAATTAGACAGGAGTCTCCATGGACTATTATGTTTGCCGATGACATTGTGATCTGTAGTGAGAATAGGGTGCAGGTTAAGGAGACCCTGAAGAGGTGGAGATATGCTTTAGAAAGGGATGGAATGTTGATAGGAACAAGACAGAATACATGTGTGTGAATAAGAGGGAGGTCAGAGGAATGGTGACGATGCAGGGAGTAGAGGTGGCAAAGGTGGAGAAGTTTAAATACTCAAGATCAACAGTACTGTACGGAGTAACGGGAAGTGTAGAAGAGAAGTGGAAAAGAGTGCAGGCAGGGTATAGAAGAGTGTCAGGAGTGATTTGTGACAGACAGGTATAAGCAAGAGAGAAAGGGAAAGTGTACATGATGGGACCAGCTATGTTATAAAGCCTAGAGATGGTGGTACTGACTGAAAAACAGGAGACAGAGCTGGAGGTGGCAGAGTTAAAGATGTTAAGATTTGCAGTGGGTGTAAAAATAATGGACAGAATTAGAAATGAGTACATTAGAGGGTCAGCTCAGGTAGGGTGGTTGGAAGACAAAGTCAAAGAAGTGAGATTGTGTTGGTTTGGACATGTGGAGAGGCGAGATGCTAGGTATATTGGGAGAACAATGTTAAGGATAGAGCTGTCAGGCAAGAGGAAATAAGGAAGGACTAAGAGAAAATTTATGGATGTGGTGAGAAAGAACATTAAGGTGGTGGGTATAACTAAGTTAGATGCAGAGGACAGGAAAATATAGGAAAAGATGATTCGCTGTGGCGACCCCTAACAGGGGCAGCCAAAAGAGGAAGAAGAATGACCATCAACAAGTCACTAGATAAAGCAGGAATTGATCTGTGGCAGAACTATTTTATGAAAGGAGGAAAACAAACCTGGCCATATTGAAAAATCACCAAAATAGCCCAACATACATACATAAATTTAAGAATAAATACATTATTCTTGTTAAAGCCAACATGCAAAGTTGTTTCCTCTTGTAAATTCAGTAAAAGTAAGCTATTTTACATGATTACAAAACAACTTTCCCTGTATTCAAAATTGCTCGATATTAATTTTATTATGTTTTTAAGCATATTTTTGATGCATTTTAGTTAAGCAAAAAAGCAGACAAAAAAGAGACAAATGTGAAAAATAATTGCACAAAAAATCTAGGGCATACCATGATTAATGAATGCTGCAGGCCCAAGCCACAGCTGGGCACATCGCTTGCGTGTTGAATACATCACACTGAAATCATTAACCCCTGAACGCAGGAGACTGACTTCTGCATCACCCAGCTCTGCAATGCACCCCAACAGCAGCTTCAATCTGTCATTAATATTCCTGAAATACAAAGGAAGAAAGCATAAGCAGGAGTATAAACTGATCACAGTGAAAATGAAAAACAACTTGTGATGGTTTGTGTTGCCTCTTGAACCTACCACTGTCGATAACATTACCGAGATGAGCCAGGCAAATGAGGACACCCATGAAGCAAATGATTTGTGTTTGACTTTGTTTTAAATAAAACTGTCCAAATAGTGCAGTGCTCTCTTCATCACTAAATAAACAAATAATACTGTAAAACAGTGATGATCCACAAGTTTAAAATCAAGACTTAAAATGAGAATAAAATCAACAACATAGTCATTACACTGGTAGTGTTCCTACCATTCTCAGATGAGCCCAGCACAACTACCTCTTCGTCTCCCCTGCTCCTTCGTGACTTGCTCAGGTGACAGAGACCACAGCAGCTGCAGTCCTCACCAACCCGACCCTCACTTAAGCTGCCGAGTGGCTACGTTGATCGTTCGCTCCATTGTGAGGCCAATAGCCACGCTGCCTCTCACACGCTGGCTGGCTGGCTCGCTCATCCTGAATTTCCTCCCAATGCTGTTCTCACGGCTCTGTTTACTTTTCTTCGTCTTTCAACCTCTCCCCCTTTTTGTCCCGTGCACGTTCCTTATGTACAATGCTGCAATTGGGCACAGGTGTAATAAGCAGCACCCTCCATGGCATCACCATGGAGCACCTGACTGATCTGGCCGGGCTGTGCATGTGTATGCAGCATGATCAGCCAGCTCCTGAATTAACCGTGGAGCAAAACGTACTCAACATACAGGATTTATTTAAAATTCACCTGACACCACGGACCACTTATCACACTACTACAAAAACATGTTAAGTAAAGCCAGTATTGTTTTCCCAATGTAGCTGTAGGATGAGGTGAATGATTACTCAATTATCAGTTTTACATTGGTAATTGTAATTAATTAACACTAGAATCCCTGAAGCCTACGAAAAAAATAGTAATCCCGGCCCACCTTAAATCCCTTCACACATCTACTATCAGTGTCTTTTGTTTTGTAAATGTGTCAATCAGCATAAGCAGCAAGCAGATTGCTGTCCCATCTCCCCCATCCCTGGGTTTGATCCTGGCCGCTTCCCAGAATTAACGTTTTGAGTAGTGAGCTGCTCTTATTGTTACTATTATACAATAAAAACATACATTTGATTTGAGTCTTCAACAGCCGTTGTAAATTTATGGTACTTGTAAAGGTTAGTGTTTTTTTTAATTCAGTTTTATTCTTTCAGTCATGTTCATGCACCTCCCCAAAATCTGACACTGCTGTTTTCAAATACACATGTGCTATAATAGAGGTGAAATCAGATGAGAATGAGCAAGGCATGCCGAGCTCAACAAGGTATCGTGCAACATTTGGTTTGTGATTATATTTTGTGATGGTCTTTATATATATTTAAAATAAAAAAAATAAAAAAATTGAATGTTATTTAACAGTTTACCTTGATTTATTTATCTTCTTGCATCTTAAAGTCATAAGTAGACTACAGAGCTTCCTGTGTTTGATCCACACGGGCATGCTGACAAAGTATTCCTCTATGTGTAATACCACTACAAATGCAGCAGCAGCTTCCACATACATCTATAGACTCTTCAGTACACAAGCGATTCTCCATGCTAGTGTGTAGATCTGATGGTGTATGTGCCCAAAAAAAAGAAGTCTGACTGCATTCACATACCATTGCTCGCGTACTGAAGTGTCAGCATGGCACTTGCTTTGTTATACATGTACGTTTTGTGAAAGTGATTATTTGATATTTGGACTTAAGTCTTCACACATTATACACTTCATGTCAAAATGTTGTCATTAGTACTAAAACATGAAAAAAGTTTTTGTTTTAGGTACTGTATATACTCATGTATAAGTCGGGTCTTGAAACCTGAAAAATCCATCATAAAAAAAAAAAAAGACCCAACTTATACGCCGTTCAAAATGGCACACAATTTTTTTTTTCACCTTCTTGCTTCCTCCAATCGCACACCAGTTTTCTCAAATATGTCAAATTTTGTTGCAGCAGCGCAGTTACTAATTTCTTTCACAACTTCAACAACTTTTAATTTAAAACAACCTTCATATTTTCTTCTGATCGAACATTCCATCGTAGATAAGGGATACTCTTACGACAAGGGTGTATGAGGATGCGAGATACAAAAAAAAAACACAACAGTACAATCAACGCTTCGGAATAGTTTGGGTATTACCGTCTGGTCACGTAGGCACAATCTGTGGTTTGTCTCTCAGGTGGTCTGTGGTTTGTCTCTCAGGTGGGTAGGCATTACCATATCATAATCTTTTGGATTAACAGTGCGAGTTTTCTGCATTTGACTTATACGGCAGACATTATAAAATATCAGGAATTATACGGTAAAATCAAGCCCTGGCTTATGCGCGGGAGAACTTAAACGCAAGTATATACGGTATGTGTTCAACATTTCTTGCATTCCCTGTCATCCTACACTTACACAGATCGTTGTAGACACGGAACACACAGTAGACATAGAACACACATAAAATGCATGTGTTCCAAATAACGCTATATTATTTATCCTATACAACTTCAGGCACATCACACAGGGAGAAACAAAGCTTGAGCTGGAAGAGCTTTTTGCTCGAGTTGAGCTCCATTGGTAGGGGCGATGGGACGGTAGTCTGCTTGCTGCTTATGCTGATCAATACATTTACAAAACAAAAGACACTGATAGTAGGGGTAAGAAGGGATTTAAGATGGGCCAGGATTACATGGTTTTTCATAGGCTTCAGGGATTCTAGTGTTAACGAAAACAATCAACAAAAAACTACCAAGTAACACAAAGTTAAATGTAGAGTGAGGAATACGTTTCACTTTCTGGTTAGGACGCCAGAAATATGAAAAAGATCTGCACAATTTATGAACAAAGATCATAAATCGTTGAAAGTCAACATTAACACTTGCTCTTTTTCGGTTGTGGTTCATCATGACAATAGACTTACTTACTTTCACAAATAAACCAGACATGCTTGTTGAAATAAACAAAACACTATTTATATATAACATAAGGATAATAGAAGATGATTATATGAAAGCATCTTCTTATTCCTCTTTATATTTTCCCACTTCAATGTGGAGTTGATGTGCCTGATGAACATCCTCCAAATAGCTCAGTCCTGCATTTGATCACCAGATAAGCCCTCTTCCAACAGATAATCTTTTAATTTATGCATCCACCTCCACTTTGGCCTTCTTTGCTTTCTCTTCAACTGTACTTTCATTTCCAACACTTTTTTGCATACATATTCATTGTCTCTCCTCTTCAACCTACTTTCCTAAATACTGTTTTACCAATCTAATGGTTTCATTCTTGTTTTTCAGCCTCATAATGGATTCTTTGACTTTCACTGGCACTGCTCTTTTTCTCATGTTGAACAATGGCAACTACAGACTGCTAAGCTAGTCTTTACATAGAAGCAAGCCTAGGATTCTTGGACTTGCACTTATGAAGCAATGAAACACACCTGAGTAATTACAAATACCTGTGACACCAGTTGTTCCCGAATAGTATGGTGCACTGAAATGTGTGGGACCATGTAGAAAAAGTGTTGTAATTTCAACATGGTGTGACCAGACCTTATGCAGATACCCTTAAATTAAAGTCTTCATTGTGCACTTTAACTACATCTGAATTCTTTGATTTGATAATATCATACTATGGAGCAGAGGGGTAAATCAATGAAAAATGTGCCTTTTTCACCAGATGTTATATAGGGCACTGTAAGTATGGAAAAGAAGCTTCTTCAATGAGTTTATATCCCAAGAAGAGAAAATAAGTATTGATCAGAAACTGTTTAAATTAGTTTATAGCCTGGGAAACCAGGTTAATAAAGATTTTGAGCAGACTCAGATATCATAAGGACAGCCAGCCAACCAAATATATGCAATTTCACATGTCCCAAAGCCTCATATGAAATTTTAACATGAATATGACTTATCCAGTGACATCAGAGAGCAAGACAACTGTGACCATAGGTGTTGAAAAACTTAATCTATGACTAACATTGATCGCTAAATCAAAATATCACCCAGGACAACATCCACTCCTCACGTTGCTAATTTTTCAGTAAGCTTTTCTAAGACTATTTACATAGAGACTTTGCTGTTTGTTTCTATACTTCTATTTGTTATTTTGAATACTTTAATCAATACTGAATTGTACATTTCTATACTTTGTCTTTATATCTTGAGTAATTGAAGTAAATATTAGGGCAGATAATGTGGAAAGATTGCTGCTTTCTTGCCCAAAGGGATATCAAAGTTGAGAGGTTGCTCCGCAATATTTAGAACAAGTATATTAGAAATAAGACACTGTTCTATAGAAAGTGGCCCTATAACCAAAGTGATTGACCTTTTGTGTGTCACGAGGACACTATTTGATAGTGCTGATGGATAGTGAGTACCTATGTAGAGTAGTAGCAGTGACAGGCATTTGGCATCACTCTTACATGTGATTATGTGACAGGAGTCCTAAGTAGAATATTGCAGGGTAACTGGTAACTGGCATCAAATGAGACATTGAGTGAATAAGATCTTTTTGTATGAAGCTGTGTCCTAGGTGGAATATTGGCATCAGCCAAGACTTCGTCTAGAGAGGACCTACAGTGGTGTGAAAAACTATTTGCCCCCTTCCTGATTTCTTATTCTTTTGCATGTTTGTCACACAAAATGTTTCTGATCAACACACACATTTAACCATTAGTCAAATATAACACAAGTAAACACAAAATGCAGTTTTTAAAATGATGGTTTTTATTATTTACGGAGAAAAAAAAATCCAAACCTACATGGCCCTGTGTGAAAAAGTAATTGCCCCCTTGTTAAATGATGGTTAAATGTGTTTGATGATCAGAAACATTGTGTGTGACAAACATACAAAAGAATAAGAAATCAGGAAGGGGGCAAATAGTTTTTCACACCACTGTATGTAGTTGTGCGCGTTAATTCTAAAGTATAGGAGTTATGATAATTATTATGATAATATACCTAGTAAGTCTCACAAACTCCACAATAATACAGTACATAGTTAATGAATTCTGATCTTTTAATTCATGTGCTCAAGATAAAATGAGAATGCATAATGTCAGTGTGTCCTACATAGTTAAAACATGATCATCAAAACTGTCATTCCTGCACCATTTAACCCAGAAACACTTTATCAAAGGCCTGTGCAAAAATGCTTATTTGAGATTTTAACTCAGTTAGTCTATTTGTAAAGCGTATTGCATCTAGATCCTCAAGTTCAGAAAAAAGCAAGGAGAAGAAACATACTCAAATAGGGAATGGAAAATAAAAATAGACTTAAAAAATAAAACATATGCATAGTTCTCTACACTCACCACTGTTTTGTGGCAACAATTTTGGCACCATTGGTCTCAGAGGAGTAACGGTTGCAAGCCTGAATTTGGAATCCACTTTGCGGCAAGAAAGCACTGAGGTACCGAAATACCTAGAAAACAAAAGAAACAGGAGTGTAGACTTTAGGCTAGGAATGTTCCAGTACTACATTTAGACACTAATGTCCAGTAAATATGTTTCTTAAGTACTCATGCTTGACACGGACTTCATCATATATTATATATATATTTATTATCATATATTTAATAGAAGATTATACCCTTTAATGCAACTATTAAAAACTTAACAAAGGAATATAAGGTGTACAATACAGGGCATGGCAGCATTAAGAGGCAGCTGAAAGCAAAACAGGAAAGCACAGTTAAAGAAAAATGGAAAATGAATGATGTACGGTGAAAAAACTTACCAAATTTTCATTTTTTCTCAGTTGCACAGGTGAAGGACAAAAGCTCCCATTCCAAGTAAGAGTGTGTATGTGACAAAACCACTGGTTATGCATAATAGGGAAGTGAATCAAAACCATTAAAACATTTAGCTAATTTGTGGGGAAAACCATTTAAAAATGAAAAAGGTTACAACATAACCTCCATCACCTTTTTTTTTTTTTTACTTTGTTTTAAAACAGACATGTAATCACTGCTGTTTTGAAATTGTTTTAAAGGCATAGAGGATTGTCCCTCTATTTCAGGAAAGGAATGATAAATATTTCTGAGTGTAATCCCTTTCATATACACAGGTCACTTATTTCCTGCTGTGTGCTAAGTGGGAGATAATCACTTGAGCACACACCTGTAAACTAAGAAATATGATACTTTGTGTTGCATGAATTGTTACTTTATTTACCTTTTCTCTCTCACTATATATATATATATATATATATATATATATATATATATATATATACATATATATATAAAATACCAGCTACATAGCATAAAATAGGGAGAAGTAGTGTGTTAAAGAAGCAATGAAAAAGAAAAGGAAACATTTTGAAAATAACGTAACATGATTGTCAATGTAATTGTTTTGTCACTGTTGTGAGTGATGCGGTCATATATATATATATATATATATATATATATATATATATATATATATATATATATACATATATACATATATATATATATATATATATATATACATATATATACATATATATATACACACACACATATATAAACATATATATACATATACATACATATCTACATATATACACACACAGCTATTTCAGATCAGTGCAATACGCTGCTTGTTAAAACGGATAACTCCGCTCTTACGCAAGTCTGCGTGGATATTATGAACTATCAGATTTGTTCAAGTTCTATTTAAATTTTAAATAGAAGGAATTTTTATTTAGTCGACAGAAATATCTTTGGTAGGAATGGTAAAACAGACAGGAATATTATTCTGAATAAATCAACTCAAACCTTAAACAACTTATAATATTTTGCTCTCCATAAAAATATATCCTGTCTAAATTATACAAGTTAGAAATAAAGTAAACGTTAAAAGAACAAACATTCAAATTTCTTTACTCTTATGTAATTTTATATAAAAATAAACTTAGATTTTAAATATCCCAAAAGATTTTGCTCTCCATAAAAATATATCCTGTCAAAATTATACAAATTCAAATATGAACATGCTGCATAACAAAACCTGGAAATATAAATAAAATGTGTTCCTTTCAGCAATAACAAATCAAATCATTCAGTTGTCTTTGCTCATATGTCATTTTAGAGCTGGACGCCTGGCATCTTTTTGGCAACAGGTTCGTTTCTGTTTGGTGTGAGGTTCTGTGTTGTGGAGATTCTCAGGATGGATTGCAGGTGCTCATCAGTGAGGCGACTCCTGTGTGCTGTTTTGTTAGTCTTTATCACTGAGAAGAGCTTCCCACACAGATATGTGCTACCAAACATGCACAAGGTTCGAGCCGCATGTAGACGGACTTTTTGTTCTTCAAAGTCACCAAAGCGCCGTGCAAACTCAGTGCGCCAGTTTATCAGCAAAGTGCGATTTGGGAACACCGTAGTGACGACTTGGTTTAACATTACTTGGCAACAGGGAAAGTGGGGCAATTGCACTGGTGCATTTGTGTCTCCCATAAAAGCAGCTTCACTTGAAATCACTTTGTGATTGTGCACGGTAAAACGTCCGCTGAAGTGTCAGATTCTTATTTAATTCTTCTGCTTTCTGTATCTTCTGCATTGCATTCAGGTTACCCTGATGTTTTGTCTCATAGTGCCGCCTTAGATTAAATTCTGTAATTACAGCCACATTAGCTCCACAAATGAGACACACGGGTTCAGTAAACATATACTCAGCCTCCCATCGGTTTTAAAGGCTCTATTTTCAGAATCAACTTTTCTCTTCAGCATCGGTGAGCTAGCTTCGCAATAACTTGCAGCATCATAAGCTAGACTTGATTAACGCGTAAGTGTCGGCAAGGCAGCTGAAGCGCTGCATTATGGGATCTGTAGTTTATTGTGTTACCAGCCTTCATATACCCGGCCATTAATAACAATAATACAGTATATAAAATGATCTCGGGCCGGATATAATTACACGCCGGCCGGATGTGGCCCGCCCTTGAGTTTGACACATATGGACTAAATAGAACTTGAAAAGATATATTTTTTCAAATGTGATCGCAATTCAGATAGAGTTGACGCCAGACTACAGCCTGCATGCCTCAATAAGTCATCCTCCCTCGCCTTACTTTTTACCGCTCATCTAATGAATACACTGAGTATGGCTTTACCAAAACAATCATTGATGGCTAATAAAGTATCCATTATTCGAGTATGTAGATCGGGATATATATATATATATATATATATACCCGTATCGCAGCGGAGAAGTAGTGTGTTAAAAAGCTAGAAAAGAAAAGGGAACATTTTAAAAATAACGTAACATGACTGTCAATATACAGTATTTGTTTTGTGAGTGTTACTGAGTGTTGCTGTCATCAAGGATTTGATTATCATTATTTCTTTCAATCAGGTTCGTATTTGTAGGATGTGTTGTGTTCAAGTTACATTCCGTGTTTGTCAATCGCTGTAAAGATGACAGGTTTCATTCATCGATTCGCTTCTTACTGCATCAATAAACAGCTCATCTTCTTCTTTATCTGAGACCTGACACACTGCATGCACGGGTTTTTTACACTGTCTTCCTTTAGCGGACATTGACTTTTTCCAACGTGTGCTTTGTTTCCGCAGTAGCTGGATTTATGAATATGCTTGTATGTATCAGACGCTTCATATTTTTGCTGCCTTTTCAATTGTGTAATTCGGTTTTGTTCAGCCTTTGGAACTGTTGCTTTTATCTGTGCACGCGCCAGTTCACGGAGCCGCCGTGTACATGCATCGAAGTTCCCAGCTGTGCTGGTGCCATCTCGTGCTATGTCCATGGCTGTATTTAATGTTACCTTAGTCCTGGCCGTTAAAAATTTCTCTCGCAGTTTCGCTGAGTTTGTGTCACCCATGAATATTTAGTGGGAGTTTGCTATTGGATTGCTGCTGACGGACGTCCTTATATGGGCAGGCACTAAATTACAAACGCCAGCGGCAGCCTGTCTATGAACTTAATTTAAAGTGTAGGTTTACATCGGCTTTGTTTCCAAGTAGCAGAACTCATAAATATGGTTGTATATGTCACTCGCCGCTTCTTATTGTTTCGCTGCCTCTCAATTATATAATGCATGTTTTCTTCAGCGCTTTTTGGAGGTCTTCCTGGTTTTCTACGCACTGCGTGATTACGTGGAAGGCGTGATGATGTCACACTAAACTCCGCCCCCACGGCGTTCAAGCTCATCTCCATTACAGTAAATGGAGAAAACAGCTTCCAGTTATGACCATTATAGAATTTCAATATAAAACCTGCCCAACTTTTGTAAGGAAGCTGTAAGGAATGAACCTGTCAAATTTCAGCCTTCCACCCACACGGGAAGTTGGAGAATTAGTGATGAGTCAGTGAGTGAGTGAGTGAGGGCTTTGCCTTTTATTAGTATAGATATAAATATAGATATAGATGCATAAAATATGGGAGGTTCCTAAAACCCCCGTGAATAGAATTGAGTTGGTATTTTCCTGTCATTTCTTAACAGTTATGAGTTAACAATGTTCTCTAGTAAGTGTTTAGCCTTGCCTTGTGTAAGGTACAGAGGCATACGGTTTTTTAACCGTGTCCTTGTATGTGTTCTTGTTTGTGCTCGTGCTTGTGCTTATGCACGTGACCGTGCCTGGGCGCATGTCTATGTGCCAACGGCCTAGGGGCCTTTTGAGTGTGAAGTAACTCGTAAAATAAAAGCGTTTTGAACCATATGTTTAAAGCATACAGAAGAAGAAATAACTAACCTTTAAGTATAGAAATAACCAAAGTTTCATAAGAAAAACTAAGTTAATAGAAGATACATTTTTCCTTTTTTGCTTTTATTCTTTGTGTGTAACTATTTTTCTTTTTATTCTTGTATGGATTGATTGCCTTTAACTTTCACTAAATATTTTTAACAACGAACTTTTGGACCGAGTGATTTCTTTGACACGCGTCTTACCCGTGCCCGACTTCGCCTTATAGACAGGCGGCTACACTAAAGTTAAAAAACCAGCCTGAAGTTTTGAAACCTGCTTAAGATCTGAACCTACCTAGGACCGAAAGTTTAAAATTGCCTTGAATTATAAAAGAAAGCAAGCCTGCATTTTCAACGCCACGGCATCTGAGTCCGGGAGCCAGAGAACATTTCGAACCCCATTGAAAGTAACAGTGGTGTGAGTGGAAGTCACGACGATCATGATGTTTCAATGGAGGATCATCTTGATGATAACATAAAGCCGTCCAATTCATTAACAACTAAACTTCAATCCGAAATGGACTACAAATACAATTATTTAATACGATGAAGACTGTAAAGGATCTAAAAAAAAATTAATTTAACTGTGAATCTATAAAATCGATCATCGAGAACTCGTTCTTTAACCTGAGAATGGAATATAAAAGGTTAAATGACAAACTCCTATCCCTCCAGGAGTAATGAAGATAAACGGAAAATGCTACAAAAGGACTTTGATGCTAAAATGGAAATTTGTAATAATTTTACGGGATGTACAATGAATTGCGTTTTAGAAGTACGTCAAAATATAAGCTTCAACCAGCAGCCCGACTTTTTGGCTAACCAATTCAAGGATTACAGAACGACGAATGACTTTCCTGACGTCTCTCCAGAAGATAGTGTCTCACAGGTTTCCATTCAAAGTAAAAGACATAGAAGTTCGGCGGCAAATTCAGCCAAAGCATCCCAAATCTCCGCAAAATCTAAACGTAGTACAAATTCAGCCGGGACTTCTATGAGCCTCATCAGATCTCAAGAGGCAGCACACGCCATACTGTTGGCTAAAGCAGAGAATCAAAGAAAGCAACAGGCTCTAGATATGGAGGAAATGCAGTTAAAAGCTAAGAGAAAAGCTGAAGAAGCTCAACTGAAAGCTAAAAGAGAAGCTGAAGAAGCTTAACTGAAAGCTAAAAGAGAAGCTGAAGAAGCTTAACTGAAAGCTAAAAGAGAAGCTGAAGAAGCTCAATTGAAAATTAAAAGAGATCAATTGGCTTTAGAGACAGCTATTGCAGAATCCGACACAAAATTAAAAGCACTTAAAGGGCGCAATCGCAGTCCAAATAGACTGAGTCAGAAACCAGATGTGAAATTTGAAAAGTCGTCAGAGGCAAACAGTTACAACTTTACAAATATGAATGAAAGTAAAAATAATCCCCAGCAACCGCCTTATCAGCAACAAAATGAAGTGCTTTCTCAACAGAAAGAACAACAGTATAAGACACAAGTACCTAATGTACCCCATAAAAAGATCCCAGTATTTGAAGGCGATCCATTGACTTATATAAACTTTATAAGAGCATTTGATTGAATTATCGACCAAGAAGTGAGTGATCCTGGTAGCAAACTAGAGTATTTGGTACAATTCACCAAAGGCGAACCTAAAAATATTGCTCTAAATAACTTATACTTGCTGCCAGAAGAAGGATACAGAAATACCAGAAGAATATTAGAAAACATTTACGGAAACCACATTCATATAGGAGATGCTTACATGAAGAAAGTAAGGAAGTGGCCACAATTGAAATCAGGAGATATTGATAACTTAAAGACATACACGCTCTTCATTGGTAACTGTAAAATTGTTATGTCGGGCCTAAAGGACGGACACGAATTCGAAAACAATTTAAACATCCGCATTATGTCATCGAAGTTACCACAAGAACTACGAGAGCTCTGGCAAAATAAAGCAACAGAGATCGAAAGCAAAGAAAGAAGAAGACCAGGTCTCGCTGACTTATATAGTTTCTTAGAAGATCGACTCATAGCTTCCCTGGATCCAATGTATGGTGCTTCCTATTCAAGCTATACCTTCAAAAGAGAGAAAGAAAAGGCTGATTACGAAAAATATCCTGAAAAAGGCAGAATGAGAAAGGACAACTTTGTCTCACATTTTGCCACTACTGTTGAAAAGGAGAATAAAAAGGAGACAACTGAGCGTACACACGGTAAACACGGTTTTTTCTGCGACAAAAAGCATGATCTTAATGACTGCAACGCAATTCAGAAATTAACTTATGAAGGTAAAATTGACTAAAACAAGGACATCTTAGCAAAGATTGTGAAGAAAAAATTAAATGCAATATATGCTCTCAGTTTCATCCAGCTATTTTGCATATAAATAAAGAAAAGAACTCTGATGATAAAGCTAAATCCATTAAAGAAGAGAGCTGTAAATCGAAACAGAAAAGCGCTTCTTCTACCAATGCGCCATAACACCGAAAGAGTCTTGTATGGCTACCGAGGTCGGAGATAGTGTCATAGCTGCGGTTCCAGTTAAACTCAAATCCAAAGGGAATGAAAAATATATTGAAACATATGCTCTAATAGACCCATGTAGTACAGCCACATTTTGCACAGAGAGCATAAGAGAACAATTAAACTTTTCAGGAAGAAAATCGCATCTGTATCTCAACACTCTAGATAATCTAGAAAAACCATTAAAATGTAAAATCTTAACAGAGTTACAAGTCTTTGGGATAGAAGAAAACACGTTTTATGATTTACCAGAGGTAACGTACAGCAACTGTTATACCTGGTAATAAAGATAAAATTCCTACTCAAGAAGATATTACGAAATGGCCTTACCTTAAAGATGTACACCTACCCCAAATAAACGCAGAAGTAGGTTTAATAATAGGTACAAACTCTCGTAAACTCTTGGAGCCATGGGAAATCATACATAGCGAAGGAGATGGACCGTTTGCAACAAGAACAGCTTTTAGAATGGACTGTTTGCTATACGAAGGAGTCAGATAACGAAAGTGAAAAAAGATGTTCAGTCAATTGTGTAACAATAAAGCAAGTAGAACAAATGTTACTCAAGCAATACAATATAGACTTTCCAGAACGCGACTGTGAAGAAAAAGAGGAAATGTCACAGGAAGACATTAAATTCATGCGCATAGCCTCAGACACTGCAAGTCTAGTGAACGGACACTATTGCATTAATCTGCCTTTTAAAGATGAAACGCTTAAAGTGCCAAACAATCATTGTATTGCAAAACAACGTGCTATAGGACTTAAAAAGAAACTTACAAGGTTCCCGACGTTTCATGAGGATTATAAAGTGTTCATGAAAGACATTTTAGACAAGGGTTATGCCATAAAGGTACCCACTGAACAGTGGACCCTCGAAAATGAAAAAATATGGTACATCCCTCATCATGGAGTATACCATCCAAAGAAAAACAACCAATCGCTCTCATGGCGGACATTAAATCAATGTTCTATCAAGTGAAAGTACCAGAAAAAGACATGGATCTTCTTCATTTTCTGTGGTGGCCCGAAGGTAATCTAAACAATGAACCTGAGGAATACAAAATGACAGTGCATCTATTTGGTGCTACTTCGTCACCCAGTTGTGCCTCTTATGCTTTAAGAAGAACAGCAGAGGATGCAAGGGACACAGCTACAGAGGAAGCAGTTAACACTGTGGTAAATAATTTCTATGTTGATGACTGTTTAAAGTCAGTTGCTACAGAAGAACAAGCCATAAAACTGGCCAAAGATCTTAAAGCCCTTTGCTTAAAGGGAAGATTTTATCTTACAAAATGGATAAGTAATAGCAGAGCAGTTTTGCTGTCAATCCCTGAAGAAGACAGGGCAATAGATCAAAAAGACTTGGACTTAAGCCACGATCTGCTACCAGTTGAAAGAGCTTTGGGTGTTCAATGGTGCACACAGACTGAAAGTTTCAAGTTCCAGGTAAAGCTACAAGATAAGCCTGCTACAAGACGTGGCATTTTGTCAGTGGTCAGTTCAATATATGACCCACTTGGATGTCTAGCGCCAGTCATATTGCCTGCCAAGCTTATTCTAAGAGAACTGTGTAAAGAGAAATATGCTTGGCATATTTCGGCAATGGAAAAAATGGACAGACGATTTGCAACTACTTGTGGATTTTAATGTAGTCAGGTGCTTTAAACCGCCTGGATTTGGAC